>NC_137672.1:8144314-8421814 GCF_963422515.1 Blennius ocellaris
GTTGACGGCTTAAAGTGGGCAGCTTTCAGGGGCCACTCCGGCAGCCGTAGAGAATGTGAGCTTTTTCTCCTTCAAAGAGAAGCTTGCGGTGCTGCAGAGCCACCCACCGTGGACCCGTTGGTCTGCAGAGGTGTCAACAGAGGAAGGGAGACAGGGTGATAATCTGCCTGGGTCATCACTTGGGGCTCATTGAAGAAGGCTTGTGTGGTCCGGTCCCCCCCCCCCCTCCACTTTCATACATAGAGAGCGACTCATAACATCCTCCTGAACTTTACATGCTCTTTGTTTTTTTCATGTGTTTTGACTTTGAGGAACCAAGTTGTAAGACAAGTGATTAGTTCCTCTTCAAACGTAGTTTTTCGAATGGAAGGATTTGCTACATGTTTTTGTTTTACTTCCCTTGAACTCTGTGAATTAGAATTTTGGACAGAACAAGCTCGTCAGCTGTCATGTCGACATCTGTCATGTCATCGGTGAACACCATTGCTCACCCGGATTGTGACTGTATTCAGTGTGCGAACAGAATTTAAATGAAGTTGTGTTCTTTTTTGTGTCTCGCTTGATGATCAGGATTTTGTCACATTTCCATTTGAATATCAGTTTAAACGTGGTCGGGCAACCTAAAACATGTTTTGTTTTCCGCGTAGATCTCTCTGCCATGAGAGTAGTGAACAATGAGACGTTACATCAACCGAGTGTGTCAGAGCAGCATGATTTATTGCAACTCTCCCACTCGTGTATCACCTAATATTTGGAACTCCTGTTCTTACACAAAGTAGATATTCATGAGATTTGTCATCCTCTCTTTGCAGTTTCAACCCCTGAAGTGGTGACAATAGTTAAAACGCTTTCTTGTTTCTCTGTTTAACCTGGAAACTTTTTTTGTCGCTGCCTGCGTTGGTCTTTAAAATGAACCGCAGGATGCAAAGCGCTCCATGTATTTAAGGTTTGAGGTTTGGCTGTTTTTAGACCTGCAGGGACAGACAGATGGAGTGGGCGTCCCCTCTTTTTCTCTTTCTTCTGTTTCGGCCTCATGTTGGGTCCTCATTCTACCCACCCATGATTACTGGGCACATGTGAGCCACCACAGAAGGGGGTGGCTTTCGGGTGTTGACGATTGGAGTGGACCCAGCAGCAGCAGCAGCAGAAGAAGCAGAGTTGTAAAGAGGCTGCAGCAGACAATTAGTGGTTTAGTGGTGCGTGTCTGATAAAGCTTTTACATGTGGTCTCTCCGAAAAAGGGAGCTGAGCTTCATGTCCGCGCATACATGACTCACCCACTGTGTTTCAGGTTAACGCAACGAAATGTGGATATCAGTGATTTCTCTGCAAAGTCGAGCGACTTTCTGCAGTTGTGACTCTACAACTTGTCATTATGCAATGGCAATAAAGTGCAAAAGTATGTACTGTTCAAGGCAGGCAGTCACAGCCTTGTTTCGACATATTACCAGCCTTGAGTATTCACACTTTGAGGCGGCAGCTCAGAAAACACTCTTCTGGAAATAGGCTCTCCTTTTCAGATGAATCCTCCAACGCACCTTTTTTTTTTTGAGTGTTCTTGGACCGAACCCTAGGATATGCTTCACGTGTATCCTCCCCCTGCATTTGAATAGATTTGTGACAACAGCTCCACAATTTGGAAAATTAAATCTCTCCTTTTATTAGCTTCACCAGAATTAGGGTTTACCAAAGCCGAGGCAGTGATTTCGTATTGAAGTACTGCCAAGCAAATATTGTCGATCCATGGTACAAACAGACATGAATTGTGTTGTATTGAGCTTTATCCGTTGGCTGTGTTTTCGCCCACTGAAGGCTGCGAGTAAGGGATGTTTTCGTTATCGCTAATCTACAGATTTCCAAATGGCTGAGCAGTGGCCAGCACAAAATCCCAAAGCTGAGGACACATCTGAAGCGGCAGCAAAAGCACCGACTACTTTGGAGTGACTCGAAGGCATTAATCGTTTGTCATTTCAAACGAATTGTCAAGGAAAACAACTTGTAGGCTTTTGCAGCTCTACAAGTGGTGGTGGTTAGCTACATTTTTTTTTTTTTTTAATCCTTTCCTTGACTAAGACTCGTCTACATATGAATAAACTGGCCGTTTCTTAAGGGAGCTGTTGACGAACCCTCAAGTTGCAAGTGTGACTACCAGTACAGGAATGTACATATTCAGGCATGTAAATGTGTGTCAGTGGAGGTAATATAAAGTGGTGTAAGGTGGAGGTGTAAACAGCTGTGTGTGTGGTAGAGGGCGGGGGGGGGGGGGTTAGGGTTACTTGCAAATGAATGGATCTGGTTTAAAGTCTCCGAGACCCAGCCCTTCTTCCTGAAGCACACACACCAGAAGGATACACACACTTCAGAGGGACGAGGGTTATGCCTGAAAAAAGTCATAATTCGGTGTCTTTTCTCAGCTCAAGCAGTCATGAGGGCAGCCTCTCACTCATGTCTGTCTCTCTTTTCTTCCAGTCTGCTGCTTCCTCAGATGGTGGTGAGTACAATTCATTTAATATGCCTGAAAAACTTTGTTGCTTCAGGAAAAACAAAACCTCCATATGATGCTCTGAAATATCAAAGGATGACAAGCTACGCTGTTGTTGTTTATTTCTCATCTTAAATCTAAAGTTTATAACAAGTTTTCCTTTCTACTAACATTGTATATGTCTTTGATTTCGTCCAACTTTCTGTCTTTTGTCTATTTTCTTTTGGAGTGTCTGTGTTTTTATATCTAATTTTCCGCCCCACCCTGCGTACAGGACTTTGTAGTTGGCCAACATAATGGCCTTGTAAAAAGTCCTTTAGTGAGGATGATGTCGAGTCTGAAGGCAGAATGCCTCATTAACAAAGGATGCTTGTTGGATGTGTTTTGGGTTACAGTCAGAGGCTAGTCTGTGTGCTGTCTGCCCTTCCCTTTCACAGCACTTTTAACAGGCTGGCCGAGGCTGCGGTGAGCGGCGCAGCTCGTCTCCTTTCACTGCTGATGTCGATCAGACGCACGCAGCTATTTGCTTTCTAAGGCCGTCTCATTAACTGAGCGGCAAACAGTGTGGTAAACAAGAGATCCCGGAGCCGCGGCTCTAATACAATGAACTGAGGACAAACAAATGGCTTTTCCGCAAACTTTACACAGGCTCACCCAGCGACACATGGAGGCAGACGTTTTAGCATCGGATTGATTGAAAAGATTCAGTGAATGTGTGATTCAAAGGTCATACAGAGGCTGCTTTACTCACAACCTGGTGGTGACGTCATGTACTGTTTACAGAGCTTTGGTTTCACCTGTCCGCAGTCGGACAACACCTGTCTGTGAGTCTGGTTGATGAATACCTCGTTCAACTTTCCCCCATGTTAGCTGGTAATGGTGAAGCTGCGTTTAATACCGGTTGCCCATGCCAACCCGTCCACTCTCTCCAGAATGACAACGGCTCTTTACTAATCCCACTGTGACCCCTTTTGTGTTTTGCTTTTTACTGTGCGCTCCGCTGTCGGTCCGCCTGCAGCTCTAAAGTGGCCATCTGCTGCCACGATAGCAGGTACTGTGCGGGAACAGACCACCAGCTCCTCCGTCGTCACCCACTCCTTTCTTCCCTGTGTCTCCTTCAAACAACTCTTTCTTTTGCCTTCATCCCACTGGCTCTATAGGCCGCTCCTCTCTCTCTCTCAAACATCTGTTGATTCACTCTGTAGGATGAAATTAGATTCCACAACCTGCCTGAATGTATTGCTTCGAGCCTTGACACTCGTATATTCTGCCGTGTTCGCTAATCGAAGGTGCAGCGGCCGTCAAGATAATCCACTTTTAAACGCTCATATTCATTATGCGACTCAATCTCTGTTTGGTTATTCATTAGGCTACTTAGATAATCACGTTTTATTTTCTTAACCACTTAACAGACTTGTTCTGCTTGCTAATAGTATTTTCCCTTTGCTTGCAATTGCTGGCCAAATTCTCTCTAAAGGAAAAAAAAAGTAAAAGAACATAACATCATGAACATGATGATGCCGAGTACAATAAAAATACCCTTTGTTCTTTTAATCCCTCCCCAACTCAAGCAGATTGAAATGTTAATAGTTGGTTGCCAGTGTTTGTTTCTCCTTGATATAAACACCTGTGTTGTTTTGTAGTGAGAGTTCTAGATTGATATAGGTTATCTAGTAACCATATCAATAAAATGAAATGCAAAAGGCTTGATTCGTCAGGTCCTATTCCACGTTTCTGTTCCGTGGTTGTGCATCTTTTCAAACATTGCAATTAACATTTTTTTCTGCTCCTTGCGACACCTATTATTCACACTTGCTCAACTCAGCAGAAAGTGTTATTGTGTCTCTTGTTGAATAAGTGAGAATGCACACAGGAGAAGTGACTCCAGCGTTTCCCTCCAGCTTGAATTAACCTTTCCCACCAGGGCTTTGTGACCTTTGCATTCTGCTCTCTCCTGTCTTGCAGACTATAGTGGGATACAGTTGCAGGGATGCTGCAGCCAGAGCAGCCTGAACAGTAATGGAAGTCTTCCTGGAGCAGGAAGCCACCGTGGGCTTCCAGAGCAGCGTGTGGCCAGCTGGGCCGCCTGCTTCGAGCGTCTCCTCCAGGATCCTGTGGGCGTGCGCTACTTTTCGGTAGGCCGGAGGGGGAAAAAAAGTTTGACTTGATTGAACCTTTTCAGTGCTTATTGAAAGTGTTGTGAAGCTTCAGCGTGTGCCCTGTTTAGTCAGCAAAGCAAAGTGGACACGTTTATCCTTTGGGATATTTTACAAGCTCCTAATTTGAATTCCTGCATGTTATTTCGGAACATGCAGGAATATTTTAGTTCAGATTGGTAAAATCGTGCCATAATAACATTATTACAAGTCCCATATCATGCAAAATTGACTTTCTAATGGTAAACAGTAATATGTGTCCCCATAGCCTGTGTAGGAGTCGCCAGAACTGAAGGAAGTCTGTCACCTGCCTCACTTGCTTCTCCACCTTTTCGTGAATGTTTGCTCATACAGGCAATTCAGAGATTTTCCTGTCATATCATCAGCTGATGAATAAACCACTCCCTCTGGTAGTGGATACTCCCTTTGATCCTCCCACAGGTAGATAGATGACCTCTGCCCTCTAAAATTAAAAGCAGGCGCCATTTTTTATCCTGGCAAAAGCTACCGGAACACAGATTAAAGCATTTACCTTTAGCATTTAAAGGGACAGGCACAGAAACAGCCTGTTCTCAGTAGAGCTTACGAGAGGGACCTTTCGGGTGTTTTCACACCAGCACTGTTTCGTCCCACATGTCTCGTGGACAGACGTGGAGTAATTAGGAAGAAGTAGTGAGGAAGCCTTCATTGATATATGGTCTGAAGCTTATACTGCGGTTGCTCGTGGCTAACCATTTGCCACTCGCCGGCTCACGGGGTGGGATTTCAGTCTGGACCTGTCAATGAGCCGGTTTGTACTTCGTCATGCTTTTCTTCCTCTCTGGTCAGTGTTTGTTTCAAGTGATAGCGCCCCCAAACAAGCAGCTAGTTTAATTGTGTGATTTTGTCCAGACGGCTTGTTCGCGATGATGTCAGGATTTCAGTGTAGTGTTTTATCCGCTATTCTTATGAACCTTGATTAAAAAGAATCTGTTTTCCTTGAAAGTTTTACTTTACTTTGCTTGGCTGTTTGGCTGGATTGGATCCTCTTGCGGGCCGGTTTTGGCCCACGGGCCCTATGTTTGACACTCCTGAGATAGAGAAATTAAAATATCTCGATTGATCGATTCAATAATTTTCACTCCACTTGCAGTTGGGAGAGAAACGAGGTTGAGATGCTTTGGTCCTGAGCTGCCAGGCGAGGAAAAAAAGAAGGAAGGGCACTGAGGAGGTTCATGGACATAAAGAAGGATATGCAAGATGATTGGTGTGAGATGGAAGGTGTTGAAAGTCGATGATCCACTGTGACAACCTCTGAATTGCACAAGAGACGTGAACATTTTGCATTATCGCAAATATTTGGGAACTTGAGAGTGAGAACACGCTGATAAAACTAGTAACACACCCGACTAGCAGGAGTCATCTTGTGATTGTCACCATGCGTGCAACACATTCATTAGAAGTGAAGGTATTAAAAACACCCGTCAGCCCTTTTAAGACTGAGATTATTTTGCCTTTATTGTTTAGAATGTCTTTCGTATAACGCTTCTCTTGAATCGACTTCCATTTTCACGTTCACACCATGTGTGTGTGTCATGGTGCTGAAGCTTCTGTGTAACTGGACTGTCGTGAAAGTCCTGTTTGCCACTCTCTGTTTGCTTTCAGGTAGTTTGGGAATATATGTACACATCGCACACATTCTAAGAGTCCCAGGTCATGCCAAAGGTCAGAATGAAAGGGTTAATAATAGAATATTGGCTTTGAACTTATATAATATAAAAATATAGTCATATAAAGTTACAGCTAGTTTCAGTTCAAAAGCATTTGTCAATACTCAACCTTAGTGAGTAAAGGCATTTTTTTTTTGTGTGTGTGTGTGTTATCATGTACTACTTCCACCCACACCAAAGATGCGTCCTTGAATTTAGCCCACAACACCTTCACAAAGCTCAGCATTACGTCCTGGCATCCCAGAACCACCTCCCTCCTCACCTTCCCTCAACACTGTGCGAGCTGCTCTCGCCTACACCATCCTGCGCCCACACTTGTTACATTACACCCAACTTTTTATTTTTCCTCACTCCTGGGGAGATGAGAAAACGCTCAGCACTTACAGATCACAAAAAGAAAAGAAGAAAAAAAAAAAAAACCCTCTCTTGTACTGTGTGTTTCCACAGGAATTTCTCAAGAAAGAATTCAGCGAGGAGAATATCTTGTTCTGGCAGGCCTGTGAATACTTCAGTCATGTCCCTGCAACTGATAAAAAACAGGTACGTCCGACGTGTGCAGCTATAGACACACATAGATTGTGAATTATGGCATATCCTCTTTTTGCCAACTCCCGTCCATGTGCCCGTGATCCTTTTCAAACACTTGGCTCACAGCGAAAGGAACACCGGTTCACTTGAGGTTGGGTTTATTTCTCTGTGTTTTTATACTGGGAGCACCGGTTTCCTCTCACCTTGGAGGCCAAAGATTCATATAAAATTTTAACTGGGTCACCGAATTTGAGTCCCTCAAGTAAAAGTAAAAAAACATGCGGTTGAGGTCTGTATTCTCCAACATTGCAAATGTGAGTGTGTGTTAAATACCCTGTGAACCACCCCCTCAAAAACGTGAGTGAACTGTGGGCCATCTCGCTATGAGTCAAGAGTGCAAACCACTCTAACTTTTAATTAGTGCGATCCAAATTCTTCGGCGTCAACCTGAAATTTTCAAACGAGACCTCAACCAAGACTATTTGTTTCTCGTGAAACGATTCTCTTAAGGTGAGAAATGGGAACGTCTTACTACCTGTGGTCTGGTTTTGTTTTTTGTTTTGCTTCACTCTCAGCGACGGAGCTGCTTGTTCTATTTACCCAACTCTTTATTTAAAGGGCACTTCAACAATCCAACACAGCTGGAACAATTTGTAATCATAGAAAAAAAAAAAAACAATAAAACAACAAAGTCTCATACTGGGTTGAAGGAATAAAAAATGTTTTTAAAAAAAACAGACAGTGAAGGGGCTTGGCTGATGTGCAAAATTGTAATTTCACAATTTTTTGTTTACATCTTTAAAGTTGTTTTTCTCTTTTTACACCTCTCATGGATGAATCGAGAGTAGTGTCTTGCTTCCGTTTGCTTTGAGTAGAATTCTCTTCTGTGTTACTGATCCACCCATTCAGACTGAAGGCCCACGCTATTGGGAAAAAGAAAAAAAAAAATCATTAATGCTTTCAAAGTGAACCGTAGAAATGATAATTAAAAAAAAACAGATCTGTGTAAAAATGTAGGTGGTGAAAGTAAATTCAAAAGAACAGAGAAATGTTAAACATTTAATTCAGATTCCAAATGCCTGAAAACTATAATGCTATAATTCTGAGACCATTCAGTGATGGATGTTTTATGTAATAAGCGTATATTACAAGATAATAGATGAAGACGCGTCGCTGCTTCGTTTAATTGCCATGGACCCTTTTCTCCACTCAGCTGTCTCAAAGAGCTGGCGAGATCTACAACAGCTTCCTGTCCAGCAAAGCCACGATGCCGGTCAACATTGACAGCCAAGCGCAGCTGGCCGACGACGTGCTCACCTCGCCGCGGCCCGACATGTTCAAGACCCAGCAGCTGCAGGTACCGGCGACACTGCAATCTATTTATCTCATCTCTTAAGTCTCCTCCCGTTTGAATTGTTATGCAGGTTTGATATCAAGCTGCAGATCAAGGTGTTTTCTTGACAGCGGGGAATTGGAGTGCAGTCCGGGGGGGTTCTAATCTCGCCTTTAGTCACTTTGCACAAGCATATTGAGGGTTTTTTTTTTTTTCCCCTTCTTCTTTCTTGGCCATCTGGGTTTGTTTACAAAGGGATCTGAGTCTTTACCAGGGAAATAAACACAAACTGGCATGCGCCCACAAAGAGCCCCGTACGTACTGTACACACAGACCCATAGACATTCAGTCAGAAATCTGTATATTTTCCGCGATTGCTCATGAGCATGATGAAATGTTAACTGCAGGCACTCCTGTCATAACATTCGCTGTGGCCGTACGCTAACACCAGCGGTGGTTTGTCTCTTGTTTCGTCATACAACCGTTGTGCGTCCCGCCTCCCTTATTTTCTCCAACCAACTTCAACAAACCATCCGTCCCTCCGTCTCACCTTTCTTTTTTCCCCCTTTCCTCTCCTCCTTTCGCCACGTCCACAGATCTTCAACCTGATGAAGTTCGACAGCTACTCGCGGTTCCTCAAGTCCTCCCTTTACCAGGAGTGCATGCGCGCGGAGGTGGACGGCCGGCCTTTACCGGACCCCTACCAGATCCCCTGTAGTCCCGCGCCGTCCAAACACAGCGCGAGCTCCGACCGCTCCACCCTGTCCACGCCAAAAAAGGTACATCACATTTTCCAGTTGTTCCAGCATTGTCCAACACGAAGCCAGGCAGAGAGGTCAAATCCAATTTTGTCTTCCGACGTGGCAGGATGTCAGAAAGCAGAGGTCGGGGAGGTCACTGAACGAGGACGGCAGAGACGAGAGCGCCGACAAGAAGCGCGGCATCTTCTTCTCGTGGTCCCGCAACAGGAGCTTCGGGAAGGGTCCAAAGAAGAAGGATATTGGAGACATTAACCTTGGTGAGGAATTATTTGCCAACCTCGTGGATTGGTGGCCAAGTTCACCACAGCCAGAGTAAATAGCTCTTCTGCACATGCACAAATAGATGGACAATGACAACAATGGCGGGCTCCAGAGTGGTAGTTTTGTAATTGAGAATCACCAGTGATGGGAAAACCCACCTCGGTCGTCTGTCCAACAAAAACAACCCACAGCACCCACCTATGGCCCAACATGGAAACTATATTGTTTTCTGTGTTTCTGCCATTTCCATGTAAACTTGAAACTTTTCCAAAACGAAACGGCAAGAACAATGCGTTTGCACTTGAGACTTTGTGTAAACGGGGTCATAAATTCCTCCCAGCTTCTGAATTGCCACAAGCTTCATGCAGGGGGAGGCATGTCGGAACAAAACTGCCCACAAACCACTGCTACGATGAGAAATTCACTTGCTGAAGACTGGCATTTAGACATTTTTAGTTCTTTCCCCCCTAAAAAAGAGATTTTCAGGCAATAAAATACCCAAGACAATGTTGATGTAGTGATGTAACATTTTGATATGGTGCTGTGTTGGTTATATATCAGTGGCTTCAGTTCTATTCTTGTGTGAGTCCTTGTTAGTTTTTCAGGACATTTGTTTACAAGCCAAATAATTTCAGTCAAAAATTTAAGTTATCCGAGTTCAATTTTCCTGCTAAATGTATTTTATGTATTTTCTGGCATATTTCAGGAATAAATAGCAGCTAAATACTATAGTTGCGCTTAAAATATTATCACACACCCTTTGTTTATTCACATGTCTTGTTCAATGCCATGCACCTCGCTGCATGCCAAGATTTTCAAATCAGAAACATTATTATTAGTCACGATATAGCTTGACACTATCTGGGCGTTGCATATTGTAAGTGTCATTTAGGATGAGTGGAGTGTTAATACCTCTTATCGGCACAAATTCATCATTGTCTGCCTCGTTCCGTGCAGACTACTGGGGAAGCAACGGGAGGAGGGAGTCCCAGGGCTCCTTGTCGTCCGGCACCAGCCTGGAGATGGCCACTTCCTGCTCGGCTGGCAAAATCGAGGTAAGATTCCTCTGGCCCGATCACCATGGCAACACAGAGCCCAGTGTCTGGTGAAGTCATCATAACAGGCCTGCGTTTTCTCTTCTTCTACTTGTCAGCCCACTCATATTTTGTTTATGGATCAACACAATCGACAGCTAAATCAACCGTTTGAATCTCGCTTGTCGTTAGGCAGATAATCGGCACTCAGTCGGCGTGTGGGAACGATCGCCCAAACAATGTAGCGTGCTGCTGCCCGACGGCTCCTCTTCCTCCATCACCCTGCGACCCGGCGCCTCCATCAGAGATGTGCTTCAAGATCTCTGTCAAAACATTAGTATCAACATCGCCGCCGTCGACCTCTTCCTGGTGGGAGGAGAGAAGGTGAGCGAGGCTGAGACGTGCTAAGAGCATCGGCAGCTATTATCTCGGAAAACACAGATGGAAATCTTTCTTGACGGAAACACCCCCGATGTTCATTATATACACTGTTAAACACAACTGTGACTGACCTCAAAGTGTCACTTCACTTCACTTTACTTTACCAGAGTCCTTTTTAGACCTTGGTACACAAAGAAACATTTTTTTTTATTATTATTATTATTATTTACTGTGTAAAAAGTGTTTTTTCTTCCAAGTCACTCAATTGATTCAGATTCAGTTGCACACATAGAACTTCTCGGAAACATTTTCCTGGAATGGAAATGCAACGTAAAATATGTGTAAGACCATACTATTGCAAAAGTTCTATAAGTACATAAAAGAAGAAAAAAATTGTAATGAGTTACAGTATAGAGTTCATGTGACAGTAACTGTGTATTTAGCTGCTTCATGCCCTTCCTGTAAGCCTGGAAAAGTCCTTTTTTCCCAAAGCATACATCCAAAACAAAGACAAGCAAGACACAAAGAGAACACCAGCTGGGCTAAATGTTTTCTTCCAGCATGTGCTTTGTTATGCAGCTTTGCTGATGCGCTGCCTCTTCCACCTCTTCCCCCCCTCAGCCGCTCGTGCTGGACCAGGATTGTATGACCCTCAGCTCGCGAGATTTGCGACTGGAAAAGCGAACCCTCTTTCGGTATAAACTGGCTGCTTTTCGTCCCTTTAAAAAAAAAAAAATCTCTTGTTTTCGCTGCTGCTCTTTCACGTCCCCCCCTTTCCCTGTGTTTGCTGTCAGACTGGACCTGGTGCCCATTAACCGTTCTGTGGGACTGAAAGCCAAACCTACCAAACCAGTCACAGAGGTTCTGCGTCCAGTGGTGGCTAAATACGGCCTCCACCTCAGTGAGCTTGTGGCTAAAATAGTAAGTTGTCCCCAAGTGGTTGCAATGCCTTAATCTTTTTTTTTTTTTTGAAGCCCCCGTGTTGTTGACGGGGCCGGTCTGTGCAGTGTGTGACAGTGCCACAGGGTGGAGTAACATGGTCAGGGGAGGGAAAGAACCGCATCCTTTTCCATCCCTACACGGTGGTTAAGCACTGTGACTCAGCCCAGCCTGCTAAGACGGAGCAGCGGGGCTATAATTAAGAATGACGACACTCCTCAAACATGCCGGTCCTTTTACTCCTCCTCTGAACCCCTGTCAGATGTATTTTAGTGCCGTGGGTTTCCAGGCATCACAACGGTATTATACCGTCGACCGGGGCTGAAAGATGGTTTGGGAACTAAGCAAACTCTTGTGTGCGCCAATAGGAGCTATAGGCACAAGATTTATATTACTGTCTTCAACAACAGATCAAGTACTTTGTACTTTTCTCATCGCTGTCTTAGCGATTAGTTTTAGGCTACTTTTATATGAACTGAAAACTTCCAGTGTTCGGACTCATGTATGGACGAGGCAAAAACGCACATAAATCTAATCCTTCATCGTATCTATCAGTACATTTAGTCCACGGTACAATAGATACAATTAATGCAAACTAGTTTGTTTTTTTTGCACATTTCACTATATGTTGCACCAGAAGGTTTCATTAAAATTGACTTTTTGTTGTAATTTTTGGTGATAATTGTTAGTTTTTGCAATAATATTAACATTCTCATCACATCTGCTCTACACCACATCAGAGAAAAACTTTAAACGTTTAAGTCTAAAGGTTGTTATGGCACTATTCTGCTGGCCGCTCCAGATGAAATTGGACTTGAAGCAGCTCCTGAACTGAAATGAGTTTGACACCCCCGATCTACATCCTGCACTCATGACCTGTTCTTGATCGAAGAGCGTGAGCTGATGCTCTTCGTTTCACTTTTTCGTCAGAGCGGTGAGACCGAGCCGTTGGACCTCGGCGCTCCCATATCGAGTCTGGACGGCCTGCGAGTTGTGTTAGAGCGAGCAGATCCGTCTTCAGGGAAAGGTACAACCGATTCACCAAATGTTCGATGGAAAACTCGTTATTTAACAGAAACGACACCTTCCTATTGCGGCTTAACCATTTTTCTCCTCCCTCTGTCATACAGACAAATCCAAGTCTTCCTCTTTAAAAGGCCACCCTCCAACCAGGAGTTTTTCTGCAACAGTAAGTTCCCCTGACAGTTTAAAAAAAAAAATGTTTTGTCCATAAACTGGGTGCTTGACGGTCCAAAGGTGGTGATTTGTACCTTCACTATTTTCTGCTCTGCTTCTGCCAATCCTTCAGTAGAGTGCTGCAAGAATCAAAGCTCAGAAATAAATAATAATAAAAAAAAAGTTCTTGTTCCCTGATTTTGGTTTGCACATCACTTTTAGTTAAATGCTCAAAATAGGGGCTTGGTTTAAAAGTAGACCAGTAGATTTCAATATTTCTTATGGCATTTGATTTTTTTGGGGTGTTTTTTTTTAATAAGATGCTTGCAAAAAAAAAACGAGACAAGTAATGAAACCTTAACGAATTGCTGAGAGAAAAGACTTGTGGATAATTGGTTAGAAATCAAAGTAGGATCTCTGTGGTGTTGATGTTGAACTCATGAGGCCCTAATTTAACTTCTGGCTTCGTGTTTGGGGCTTAAAACATCATTAAAGTGGTGTTTGTTACATATACGAATCACAAAGTTTGGCAAGAGTGAAATAACTATTAAAAATCCAATTGTTTTGATTGTGGGAAGGCGTCGTCATCCTTGCAGCACTCTCTCATAACTCCGCCTATTCTATTATTGAGGCAATGTTTAGCTGTCACTTGGTGTCTATTTTTCTGCTTTTTTTTTTGTTTTTTTGTGGGTCTTCTTCTTGTCTAACACCGCCGGCGGCTGACTCACAGTTCCGACTTTTTACTGCGTCGTACGCGAGCAGATCGTATTTAGTCTCGACGCTATCGAGGTCAGTCAAAGACACACGGTCGACAGATGGACCGGGCTCGTCTTCACATGAAGGATCTCAGTAAATCTGGACGGCGCTCGGCAGGGTGCTTTGGCAGTTCGTGCGCAGCCTTCCGTTTACGACCCCCCCCATCCCATCCCCACCCCTCCACCTCCACCCCCACCCACCCGCCCCTCCGTCCCCTAACAGAGTGCATTGTTATTGTTGCATCTGCAGGGAGATGAGAGGTCAACACCAAAGGACTTTTCTGTGAGAGCAAGCGGACCAGACTCAGCACTCCCAGGGGAAAAGCGAAAACAGAAAAAGATTAATATAGATGAAGCAGAAGGTAAACTCCCCTTTTCTCTCTGGTTTTTTTTTTTTTTTTTTTTTCTTAACTTGTGGTGGATTTCTTAGCTTTGCTTGGCCTCGGGACTAACTGAAATCTCTGGCAGGGTGATTTTTCTCCGTCAGGTGTGAGGCTGCTACACCGCATGTCCGACACAACTAATCCTTCTGTTTCCGTGCGTTTTGTGGCGTTTAAAGCGAGGTCCGGTGGTTTTTGGTGTGTCTCCTCAGAATTCTTTGAGCTGCTGAGCCGGGCGCAGAGCAGCCGGGCTAACGACCAGCGGGGGCTCCTGAGCAAAGAAGACCTGGTGCTCCCCGACTTCCTGCGCCTGACGTCGCCCGCCTCCTCCTGCTCCGTCTCCTCCGACCTGGCCTGCTCCACCCCCGACTCCCTGAAGCCGAGCCGAGAGAACGGCGCCCCGCCCCGGGGGCTGCTCACCTCCGGCCTGCGCTCGGAGAGCCTGGACTCGTCCCTCAGCTCCAGCGCCAACGGACTCTCCGGGCCCAGGCGGTGCCTCATGCCCCCGCCTCGCCACCCCACCTTCGGCACCCACCTGTCCCCCATCTCCAGGCCCTCGGACGTCCGGCCGAGCCTCCGCACCGTGGAGGAGGACGCCCACGGCGACCTGACCCTGGTGGGCGAGGGCGACATCAGCAGCCCCAACAGCACGCTGCTGCCTCCGTCGCCGTCGTCCATGCCGTCGTTCGGGAGCAGCCTACCCGAAGCCAACTTCACGCCACCGCCGCCGCCGCCCTGCGCCCAGTCTCAAGAGGCAGGTGGAGAAGAAAAGTCCACTTCAGGTATTTCTAGAGTGTAATAATCCAGTGCTCCGCCCGTCTGTGTGTGTGTGTGCGTGTGTGCGTGTGTGTGTGTGTGTGTGTGTGTGCGTGTACGTATGCATGTGTGCTCCCTGTGGTCCAAACCTGACCACTTCTCATGATAAAAAAAACACAAAAAACAAACAAACTCTACACTGACTCTGATGCACTTTATCGACAGATTGATCTTGACTCTTTCTCCGTTTGCCCGATTTGTTTCGATTCACCGCGACGGAGCTCGTGTGCGGCTTGATGGTATAAAAAAAAAAAAACTAAACAAAAGCAAAACAAACAAACTCAGATCCACTTGTAAATACGTTCTGTGTATATTTTGTTGGGCGAGTCGTGTTTACTTTGAGGACACATCTCATACACGTTGAGTTTACCATGTGATTGGAATCCGGTTAATATCTACACTTCTGTTGTTGTTTATTGGTGCATGCAAATGTGTCTGATTGCAGATCTTATTGATTATATTGATTATGCATCACAGGGTCGATACTTTGATACCTTTTTTGATACCACATAGGAACTGACACGATGACTGAAGCTCAAAGCAACAACGGATCTACAATCGGAGGTTTTAAACAGGCATTTCTTGGAATTTACTGCCACAGATAAATGGAATCTTGGTCATTTATGGACCACCAGACTCTGTGTTGCCTTTTTTCCAAAAAATCTCTCAACATATGTAAATATATTTGTTGTTGCATGAATAACTTTCTTTCAAGATCGACTTACCGAATTAAGTTTATCAACTTAGAAAAGTTTGTTTTCACATTATGGCTCATATCACATTTTGTCCCTTATAAATGGTGCGTATTTGTAAGTAACGTGCATTTGTGGGATGAGCAGCAGAGTTGAAACCTGTTGAAGGAAAGCTGTTTTTTTCAGATTTTTCTCTGCTGCTCATCCAACACATGCATGCCCTTTACAAATGTGGCTTCCCACTGGCACAGCACTCATTTAAAAGTGGCGTGCCGTGGTATCAAGGAAGGTATCGGCGATCGTTTCTTTCTTCAGTTATCATGTAGAAGTTCAGATATTGTGAAAACCCTCATGCATTGTTCAGTTCAATGACCCATTGTTGTCATAAGACATTTTACTGAAGATCAGAACATTTGACAGCGAGGAGATTTAGCGTCATGTACCAAAAAAAAAAAAAGAAAAAAAAAAGCTGCTTCACAGTGGTGGACCTACGAACGATGAACAATCAGTAGAAAGCAAATGCTGCATTCCTCTCCAACCGAACCCATTTAGTTGAGAGCAATTCAACAATGTCGGTGTCAAAAAGCGTTTTTTTTTTTTTTTTCCTTTTCTTTTCTTTTTCTTACGCAACACCCCCCCACGAAAAAAAAAAAAAAAATCGAGACAAAAGAAACGGTGATCCAGTAAAACATTGTCCAGCTTCACGCTGTGGTGGAAACAATCATTGGAGGACAAGTGGTCCTGAGTGCCGGTGACATTGTTGAAGTGCCTGTCGCTCTTTGTCTGGCTCATTCACTCCCTCCCGAGGTGCCTGTTGTAGATAATCACTGCCAATAAACTCTGTACCTGTGATTGAATAGATCTAATAAATGTTAGAATTGGAAATCACTCTTGTCTGTCTTTTTAAGCATTCGTGAGATCAGTTTTCTCTCCCGTCCTCGACTTTTCCGCCTCCTCATTCCTTCCCTCCCCGCTCTTCTGTCGCATGTCGTCTTGTGCAGCTTCCTCCTCTCGTCGTCTCCCACTCCTCCGTGTCGCCGCTCGCCGTGTGTCTGCATGTTTGTTTGTTTGTTTGTTTGTTTGTTTGCTCAGCCTACCTGCCTGTTTTTATTTTACGACTTGTTTATTATTTACCTCGTGGGTCCATCGCTGTGTTGTGTGAAGCTTTTTTTTGTTTTGTTTTTTTTCCATGGGTTATGGTGAATCCTTTTGCTGGTCTTTTTGAATCTTGGCGATTTCAAAGCTTTGCTGCGTTGTTGGTCGGTGGCGCTTGAAGTGCTGATTTGTGTGTCCCCCCCCCCTCATCATCTGTGTGTTTGTGTGTCTCTGAGATGATTTTGGTTGATGTGACACTCCAGCTCAAATATCCACTTTAAAGACATTCAGGATAAAAACCACAAGCAGAAGATGAATCACGCTCGACGTGTTGTTCCCACGTCGCACTCATGAAACTGACCTCTCTGACCTTGAACTAGTGACCGGGCTTTAAACGGCGAGGGGGAAAACGTACACGAGGTGACGAGGAGGAACCCATGCCTTTCAGCTCCACTCATCTCCACTCCTTTTTTTTTTTTTTATTCCTGGTTGCTAAGTGCATCGGGCTGATTCTTCCCACCACCGGGCACCATGGTAACCTTATCCACCAGTTGACTGAGCTACAGATAGAAACTGTCACTACTGCTTCTTTATCTACCGCTGCTGCCTGTTCCTCCGTCTCTTCCTTCTCCCAAGTGCTAAAATAGAAGCGCATGATTCAGTGCAGCCGTATTTTTAACGCCGTTTTCCACCTTGCTGCTCGGGGGAACCTGCAGAAAATGCAGAAAGTTAACACGCCTCCACTCTCTCCCTCTCGCTCTGTATCTCTCGCTCTCTCATTTTTCGGAGACGTTAGAAAGTCGTTGCATTACGATTTTGGTGCGAAGGCAAGTTCTCAGGTTCGAGGATGAGTTTAGGAGAGAAACACCCACTCAATAGGAATAAACGACTCCAAAATGTTGCACGTTTGCGCGCAGATTGCAACCAGCGACGTTTTAATACCATGGAAAAGACAAGATGCATCATTAGGATTTAAACGCAATGCAGATAAGAAACCCCCAAAAAAAGAAGAAAAAAAAGAACATTCTTCTGACTACAGGTGGACTTGATGCAACGCAATTGATCTCGTAATAAAACTGACTCCAGTAATTTATGCAAAAGAGGAGGCAAAAGGTTCTTCTATAATGAGAGTACCTTTTCTCCAACCTGCTGCCTTTACCTGGGAGGTCAGGTGTAAATGAGCCCTCATTAGTGTGTAAAATAAGCCGCTTCGACACCTGATGTCCCCTTATTCCCTCAAATCATCTCCCAATCACGGCTGCAGACGCCTCCCAGTGCCCACTAGGGGGCGACATCACACAGTGCACGGCAACTGCACTGGAAGTGCTGCTTGAAACTCGATGCAAAGTGTGTTCAGACACTAAAGAGTTATAAACAAGTGCAGGGTGAAGGGTTTGCATGAATACCAAGCATGAGATTACAGTCGCGGTCGATGGCGAGCCCGTCTCCCTTTGCTTCGGTGTTTTAGTCGCCACAAGATGAAAGGGTTCCTTGGAGTAATGGGGAGTCTTATCTTAGGGACGATTTCCACAAGAATGTGGTTTTTAATGGCTCACGTTCAGCTCCGTGCACCTGCGATACCATATGGCTCAGTTTTCCTCAGTCCACCCTCCTCTTCCTCTTCCTCTTCCTCCTCCTCTTCCTCCTCCTGGTGCCAGCTCTCAGAGCCGACCGCCGTTGACCCCAGCCTGACCTTATCACCCGTCCGGCGGTCAGAGGAGTGACTGGATTTCCAAGTTATTCATTCTAAAAATGAATAAAGGTTTTCTTCAAAATCCGAAGGCTCAGTTGTCGCAAAAGAATGAGAACGGAAATCATCCAGATGTTCCAGTGCTGTGTCCCTTAGATAAATGATCACACACTTTTAGGAAATTAGTTAAAAATAAACCATCCCGTTATAAGTCCACCGCTCTATAGAACATAATCTTAGATTTTGTTTATTTTATCATATAAACCAGAATCAGTGAAACACGTGTAAGCAAAGGAGAAACACCTGAAAGGACTTTTGCGAATATATTTTGAAAGCGAAGGACTCGTGCGAGTAAATTCCAGGTGCAACTAGAATTCAAAACCGATTCGTGAAGGTTTCTAACTCGGCATTGTTTGTTCAACACAGTTAACCGTCAGCTATTCCGATCAGTGATTAAATCATGAGGTTATTAATCTACACTAGAAGAAATGATCTCAGGTTGTTGCTACTTCACTTCTAAAGACAAGCCTGACAGCGTTTCAAAGAAAATGACATTAAAAAAATATACGATAAGGAAAACTTTTCATGTTTTCATGCCTTCATAATAGTAATTAGCATTATTAAGTGTGGTTCTTGTAGTTATTTGTGGAACCTCAGAGTTAGGTCTGTGTTATATTTATCACTAAAAGCATGTCGCTACAGTATGAACACACTAATCTATATCTAGTGGAGCATTTTATCGTATTATTGGATATAAAGTGTATTTACATTTCTTAGGTGTCCGTTATTCTGATGGATTTCTGTCCATCGTCAATCTACAGCAGCGGCGTCAAATATGAGACGACAAAACTGGCCCACAAGAGACTCTAATTCACCAAACCACCAAGAAAAGTGTTAATATTTCAAAGGAAATCTAAAACAAGACTGCGACCCGAGCTGAGAAATCAGTAATGCTGCCATGCAAGCTAGCAAACTAACATTAACCCTCAAAACCATGCTGTCAGGATGCGTTTGTAAAAAACACCCAAAATGCAACAATTTTCAGACATTTTACAGTATTTTGCACCTGAATGCGTCATTAAAATTGGCTTTATGTTGAGATTGTAGTCATTTTCTGCAGTCATTTGTGAAAATGACAACATTAATCATGTGGCCCCTGCACCACACAAAATAAAATAATTAAAACTTAAAGGTTATTATTGCAGTATATTACCAGTCCGGCCCACTCAAAATTTAATTAGTTCAGAAATAAAATGTGTTTGACTCCACTGATCCTCAGAATCTCATCAGCCTCACCAATACCAGCCCGACTTCTCTCCCTTCAGCAGCCAGGATACAAACAGAATTGCGGCAAGTTTAGGTAAATTTTCCAGTGTGCTCACTCTACATACCGTCATCGACGCATCACAGGCTCTGGAAATCCCCCGCGAGCGAGATTTCTCTCCAAGTGTTGCAAGTTACAACCAACCCTCTGCTTCCATTCCCAAACATTAAGTGCGACGCCATCAAACGGCGCTCGGGAGATTCTCTTGGAAGGTCAGTGCGGTTCCGCTCAAGCTCGTTTCGCCGGGTTTCTGAGGTTCTGCTTGAGGTCATCTGTTGCAGCTCACATGCTTTCTGTTTACATCTGCATCGGAGCGGCGGTGAATCACCGGCCGGGGTCAGTCCCGGGCGTCCGTGTGTTTGAGCGAGCGCGGCCTCCGTGTTTAGAGTCGGCGGGGCCACGCGGTTCACATGAGAAGTGGAGCGTTTACCACTCGTCATAACGGAGGTGCCAGCGTCTCGCTGAGTGCTTCATGTGCAGGAGAGCCGAGGGAGGATGTTTGATTTAGCGCGTTTCATCATGAGCTCATGCGGCACTTAATCGTCAGGACCGATGTTCAAATAGACCGCGCGTGATGTTGATATATATATAAGTCATCCCGTCCTAATTTCATGCAGTACTTTTCCGTGACTTTGGCATGTGATTTAAGGAAGTTCGGGCAGAAGTTATGATGTCATCAAAGTCGTTGGACTTGCGGCTTCCCAGATTACACAATTTCCAATCTTCCAATTATGTAAACATGTTAAACTGCAGCAGCGTGGAGTTTAAATGTAAAGGCAAGAGAGAAGTCGAATCAAAGTATGACTTGGTTGTAAGTACGTTTGTTCAATCATGACGGTGTAAAAGGACACTTGAATCAAACGCATGTTAAATTCAAGAACCAATGAACACTTGAGGCAACATTTTCTTGTATCACTTCATGACTAAATCTCATTCCACTCGTCTTTTGGGACTTGCATGTGACATCATTTTGCCAATTTTGAGTATTTTAATGAATCCTGGCACTTTTTTTTCTCTAATTAATCAGTAGACTTGAATAATTTGCCATCATTAGAAACAACCTCTTCTCACAGCACGCACACAGAAAAAGAATGTTATCAATATTGACAGGATCGTCAGTTCTGCATGGCCTCCAAAACCTTCTGCTTTTTTTTTTTTATTTTATTTTTTTTAGTTTGAGCAAATTTGCCTCCTTGTTTCTCTTTTCAGTGGAAACTGTGCTGCCTCTTCCTATCACTTTTTCAATAGGGCTAAAATAAATTGGACTTGAACGCTGCTGTTTTGCACTAATGACTTCATTTGTGAAATCTTGCACAAACGCCAAATGGCTCCGGGACCATGACTATACGCTGGATTTTGCCAACCGTAATTATTCCACTCGAAGTCGCCGTCAATCACATTTTTTAGTTCATCAAATATATTAAATTATATATATAAATATATTTGACTTGAATCAACAGCATCAACATGGCCTGGCATGCTAACAACATAGTTTTCAGTCATTACTGTGTAAACGCAGAACTTTCTTTTGAAACAAAACCTTGTCTTGAATCAACTTTAAGGAATAACTAAACAACTACTGCGGCTACAACTAACAAATATTTTAGTATTGGATTAATCAGTTGAATAATAATAAGAAAACATTTTAAATTTCATATATTAACGCCATTGACCATGTGGCAAGAAAGCATTGGGTAAACTCAGGGAGAGGCGTAGCAGCAGCAGCCATCTTGTATGGGTTTCCACCTTTAGTACATCCACTTCCATTGTGGCAGGAGGTCTGAAATACCACTTTTTAAACGTACTGAAACACCCTACCAACCTACATAAATTGATTGAACCTAATGAGTTATGATTTTGTTGTATAAACTCTCCTTCCTCAATGAGCTTGTCCTCATTCAAGATGGCGGCGATGCGAAAGGCCTCGACAGTCGAGACATTAAAGCGCCGTTTCTTTACACGTCTCAGTGACTTCGGCTCTGAATTCACTTTGTTCTGTGCAAAACTCAAGGAAGTAAAAATTAATTCTAGTCAGGAGCGTCATTATGGCTCACGTGACGGACGTTTGGTTGTACGGCCAACCAGCCGTTTCACTTACGGGATGTCGTGTTTATCATTGTCGACTGTGTGTGTGTGTGTCTGTGTGTGTGTGTGTGTGTGTGTCTATGCCCTAGTTGTTTTGGCACAGGTTTTATGCCAGATGCCATTCCTGACTCCAGACCCAGTGTGAACAGTCGGAGGTTAAGAGCTCCACAGCGGTGACCCATCAAGCAGCTCCACGGCTACCGAGCCTGGATGTTTGTCTCTGGAGTTGTTCGAAATAATGTTGGAACTTTTAATGTCTTTCGGTTAGAAATCATTTGAGTACAGACTTGTGTTTATTTGGTCCAGATTGCAAAACAACGGTTCAAGTAAAAAAACGCACCATTTTTAGTGGTTTTGTTTCAAAAGAAAGTTGCGCGTTTACACAGTCATGACTGAAAACTATGTTGTTAGCATGCCAGGCCATGTTGATGCTGTTTGTTTTTGTAATCAAACCAAGCACACAATACGCTATAAACTTTTTCTCAACTATACAACTCCTGAGTCCCAGGAGACTCTGGCGGCCGCCGTTGTTGTTCATCTCCATCTCTGTTTACTCAGCATTTAAAAAAAAAAGTTGCACGTTGTGTTTTCAGTGGCTTCGAGCCCCGTTGACACCCAAAACACAACAATAGCTTTACGTTTTCACTTGAAAGCGTTGCCGCGTAAACATCCACCTTAGACCCATGTATGTGCCCCCATCCTAAATCTCTATCGCCTTTCTTTTTGTTTATCCCCGCGATCAGAAAGGACCCCCAACGCCAAATCTCCTGCCGACAGAGCCGACGCCGTGACCCCGGTCCAGGACGTGATGGACGTGGAGGGGGTGCACCTGGAGGAAGGGAACCCGGAAACGTCGCAGGGCGAGGACTCCGAGCTCAGCCTCAGCTTCCAGGGCTACGTCGCCGAGCTGCGACACTGCCAGAGCAAAATGAGAAGCGCCCAGCTGCCCCAGAATGGCCGAAACCCCCCAGAGGGCAAGGACTGCAAGACAGACCTCTACAAAGCCACGATTGTTTAAAGTTTCCCCCACGCCCGCCCTGCCCTCCCCACTTGCTGCACTTTTCAAGCCTGAGGCACTGCCGACTGAAAGAGAATTGATCAAACAATGGGGCTGCATGTACAAGTTGTTTATTTCCTCTACGAAAATTAACGTTATGGTCATAGATATTGTATATTTGGTACAAATTCTGGCACCCCTTTGTTGAGTTGTAGTATTTTAAGACAGTGGTGTTTTCGTTTTTTTTTTTTTCTTGGTAATAGTTTGCTAAATATGTGTTAAAATATTCGTATTTTGAGCCATGTTAGACTGAAGAAGCATGAAAGTCACTCCGGGCTACTTGTTTCTAACGGGGCTTGGATTACATCCGGTGCGAGGTGTGTAATTATTGCGTTTGGGTTCGGTTGCTTCGGTGGTCGGCGCCGCCGCTGCCCAAGCAAGAGCCTCAATGTTCATAGTGGATATAAGACAAAGGGAAAATATGAAGAAATGCAACAAAACCAGTTGGGACCTTGAAGAGAACTGAAGGGGGGGTTTCCTCACATGCAGGCTTTTGTGCAAAGCTTAAATTATGAAATAGTATGAAGATATTTTAAAATGATAAGATTTTCATGAAGTTTAATGTGTGAAAAAAAAAATGTACTCAGGGTTTTTCAAAAAAAAAAAAAATCACTTCAACTAGTAATCCACCTTATGTGTTGCTGCCCTATTAGAAAAAAGTCGCCGCTATAGTACCGTATGCTGCACAGGACTTTAATTTCAAGCAGGAAGAAAAACCACAACTTTCTTGGATATTTGACTATTTCTCGTTTGTAACTGTCTTCCTATGTTTTCCAGTTGATCCTTCATAGCCTGTACTTTCTGCTTCTGTGGTTTTGAGGTTGTCCACATTGTTGAATGATTAAAAAAAAAAAAAGAAAGAAAGAAGCTTTGAATGGTTGTAATTCCAACTAAAGGACACTCTTGGCATTTTGTCGATCCCTCGCCGTTCTCAAACGTGCATTCCGAGTTAGCCGGCATCGTCAATAATTAACAGTCTGAGTTGACCGGTTTCCTTCACACAGTCGTCGTATGTGGAAGAAGCGTCCAGCCCCCTCTTTGTATTTTTAGCCCCGCATCTGGAAAGTGATTGTTACAGCTGGTGAAAATTAGAGGTTAGATTGCAGGTCTGGAGCGTTTGTCTTGATGCAGCATGTCACTGCTGGAATGCTGACAAGCACACCGAGCTCTTTTTTTTTCAGGCTCTTTGCTTTCATACTTTCTCCATTGCAAAGTGTGGTCACCATCATCCAGGTCTTAAATTCCCTATTTTCCCTATCTTGAAAGATGTGAGGCTGACTTCAGTGCCAGTGCCACGCCTGTGGATGGGTTCCTGTCTAGACGTATTATCAACCTCGGTTTATCTGCATGTATTACAGAAGCTGCAGCTCTCTGGCACAATGCATGTTGGGTGGACACACCTGTATTACGCTGATGCATTTTGTAACGGCTGTAAAACTCATGTCAGCAAAGAGACTTCGCATATGTTATAAAATAATCTGTCCCGTTTACGTGACGTTTTGATTACAATTACGATGGGGGGGAAATTAGGACACCTCAATGTAAAGCCAATTTTAACGAAACCTTCTGGTGAAAAAATAGCGTGACGTGTCCAAAGAAACTTTTTACCAACTCACGCTGACAGCGTAGCTTTGAAGTTCAAGTTAATTTTTAGTTTTCATGGCAGCATCGCCAATATCTCAGACCGGTGTTGTGTAAATGTGTCCAAAACGTAAGAAATTTGTTTAAAATATCGATGAGTTCTTTGAAATTTTGACAAATTGCTTGCTGGTGTGGCCAAATGGGAGCCTCTTGCAGGCTGGTTTTGGCCCACGGACCTTATGTTTAACACACCTGGTTTAACTTTATCTCTCAAACGTCAGTGTTATGTCAGTGACTTTGTAGCACCTGTATATGAAAGAAAAAAACAAAAAAAAAACAACACTACACCCCATGGTAAGTCATAATTATAAGATACTAAGTCATACTAAGTCCACATCGTTACTTTTTACCCCCAACATGGACAAAGTGGGCCGGACCTGAACCAGAAGCTCTCTCAGTTCAGTACTTTACTGACGGTCCCTGCACAGAGCAAGCTGTTTCAAGTAACAACTCTGACATGCATGTCCAACTCTACCCTGGAAAGTTTTTTTTTTGTTTTTTTTCCCTTTCTTTCTTTCTCCTCTCCCTGGATGAACTGTGGGCGTCTGAAGAAGGTGCAGAGGGAACACCGGGCTGGATATGATGCCTCCTCCGACTGAGACAAGCCTAATGACGCAACGGGTTTACTCAATACGGCTCCAAATTGTGAGGGACAGGACAACACTTGCAGGGTTTCCCACGTTTCCTATGACCAAAAGCGGACCGAGTACTCTGAAAGTGACAGATATAACGTGACAGCCTGGCGCGCGGACCCCCCCCCCCCCCCCCCCCCCCTTCTCCAGAGTTCAGGAAATTACGCTCCTGCGGATCAGAACAGATGCGCGCTGTCAAGATGACATTCATCGCTTTTCTCCTTCTGTCATGTGCCTTCAGTGCAGAGACGGTGAGTTTTACCCATCCCCTCGAGCGCCTCTGTGCGCTATTGTGCGTGCGTAAAAAAAGGTGAGCCAACTCTGAAGGACGTTTTCTCACTTCATTGCAGCGCGCGTCATTACGCAGGAGAGACGCAGCGGCCACCGAGGAGCCGCACGAGGAGAGCCAGAAAGGTGGGTGTTCTTTTGGTTTTTTTTTAAACTCCATTTTTTTTAAACTCCTGTGTTTAATGTCGATGCGAGCCAGGGTGGGAGGTTGGGAGTGCGGTGCGTAATGAGACGTTTTTTTCGAGACTAATCGTGTTCATTGAAGACACAGGGTTGGTGGTGCCTGTTTTGTTTCTTTCCCACCAGGTGAGGAAGGCCAGAGGAGGTTAAAGTAACTTCTCACCCCGGGGATCTTAATGTACGACTGCTACACTGAACCCCCCCTCCCCTCCAGCTGTACTTCTCCTGTTAACACAGGCTGACTGTACAAAACAAGGCCAGCTGTATTAGTGAGGACCCCACTCGCTTCACATCTGCCCTCTCAAAGGAGACACAAACTCTTGTAAATCTCATGAAAACAGCCTCCATCCCCCCCACTCATCCAAATTCCTGTCAACTACTCAAGTAGGAGGATTCAAACTGTTATAATGTTTGCAGTTCGATTCCTAAAGGTGTGTGTTTGATCATCCTGTACGGCGGCTGATATAATATATGTGTGAATGTGACTTATCGCGCATGTTTGAGAATGTGTAAGACAAATTATGGGTCTGGAGCCACAAGTGGCTCTTCAGCCTCTCTGCAGAAGCTTTAACAAAGTCATACATAAATCAGCATTTATCTTATTTTGGTAAGTTTGCATACCAGGGTCATTTTCAAAGGGGCTCTTAACTCTTGGCTGAAAAGGGGATTTAAATGTAGGTAGAAGTAAAATATGGGGAAAATAGCTCAAAAACACAAGAAACTTAAAAAAAAAAAAAAAGAAGAAGATACAAAGGCTTAAAAATAACTGAAATGATGAGAATTTCTGATTGGAAAAAAATTCAAATGGTGTAAAAAAATTTGCAAAATTGTTAAAACATCAAAAATGTCAAAATGGTTTACAAAACAAATACAGATAAAGAGTGAAACCACTTAATTCAGGTCGAAAACCAGGTCGAAAACCAGGTCAAATGTAACGGAATGTTCACCGTGTAGAGTTGCAATTTAATCTTCATGAATGCAACACGATAGAGAGAGAGAGGGGGGGGGGGGTATCAAAACTATAAATGAAACTTTTATAATCCGTGTCAGCCTCGTTTTAAACGTGCTTCTCGGCTTGATTTTGGTGGGAAATGAATGCATTAACAATATATCTCACCTTGCTGTTTGTCGAATGACAACAACGTCCTCTTCCTCTGCCCAGTTGTCACCACGACGGGCCGGGAGTGTCAGTTCCCGTTCCGTCAGGGAGGAAGGATTCATCACCACTGCATCGCCGTCCTGTCCTCTCGGCCCTGGTGAGTCCTCCTCATCGGCGCGTCTCGCTCGGTGTCCTGGTTACGCAAACAGAATCACTATTGTGTGCGTAATCAAACGTCAGATCACGGTGCGTCTGCGCGTCACTTTGCGCACCTCGTCATCGTGTGCTTTTGGTGTAATCTTCCGAACTTTTTTTTTTTTCCCATCGTGCGTGGCAGCAACGTCAGGGAGGATGAATCCAGAGTAAGTGATTCAATTTTGTAATTAGCGACTGTTTTTCAAGCGGCACAGTTGATAAGATGAACAAACTCCCATCTGAATCTCCAGTTTGCGTCACTTCTACCGCTTCACGCAGTTTATCCTCGGGGCTGTATGAACAGCTGCCATAGTTAAACCATCACACTTGCAGCTTTTATTAATTTTTTTTATTACCTCATACTGTGACACAGCAACCAAATCTCCTTTTTATTATTTTGGAAAAAAAAAAAAACCCAACACAAGACTTGCTGAAGGGCTCTTTCAGTCATGGTTACTTGGACTGGAGACAAGAAGGGTGGATGCCAGCAAGTTGGAGCAACGTGTATGCAATTATATATGGGCCAACCGTTACTGCAACACGAACCCACGTGTTCCTGCGGCGCGCCGTCAGGTGAGCGGCACTGGGAATGCGGATGAGTCTTCGGTGAAATCACTGTATGATTGACAGAGTTGGTGCGAGGTAAAGGTTGTTGAGTGCTTCTCTGTTCAGGCTTGTTTTTTTGTTTTTTTTAAATTTCACACTTGACAACAATTTAACACACATCTTACACCTGTGCCAGGTTACAATCTTGCCATATTCATCTACACTATGTTACCAAAAGTATTCGCTGGCCTGCCTTCATGTGAACTTGAGTGGCATCACAGTCTTAAACAGGATTTATTATGATGTGGGTCTACTCTTTGTAGCTTCAACTCTTCTAGGAAGGCTTTCCACAACATTTAGGAGTTTGCTTATGGGAACTTTTGACCATTTGTGTCCCGGCTTGCAGTCTCAGCTCCAATTCATCCAAAAGGTTTTCCATCGGGTTGATGTGAGGACTGTCATGGACAATAAATGTCTTTATAGAGCTTATGTTATGCACTGGTTCACTCATGTTGGAACAGGAAGGGGCAATCTTACTTTCCTTACTATTAAACGCTATTAAAGGCAGTATTCACATTAAGTATCTCCAGCCTGAGATATCCAGGTAGTGTCCCCAATAAGTATGCCTGTTACTCGATTCCCACAGTTTTTCTAACTTTTCTTTTTATACGTTTTTTCCAAAAATACTAGATTTTTGGACCATCCTAGAATATATGAGTAAGGTCAGCCACTTTCCCACAATTCCTCCAACACAAATTTGAGGTATTGTTATAGTTTGATGCAATAATGATAATGAAATAAGTTCTATGTCACAACATCAGAGCTGCAAATTACTTCTGCGCTCACATGGATTTATGTTCAAGTACAAATACATGTACTGCTGTTGACAGAGAAGCTTTTTTACTTTGTTTAGTGTCTTATAGCTGCATTATGTTCACATTGTAATTCTTAACTTTTGGATGTTGTTTCTTTTTAAGTGACAAATTAGTAGAAAAAGAAAGTTTTAATTGGGAGAATGGATAGAAAAAGGCTTGATAAATAAAATGTACTTACTTCAAGTAAAATTATGAAAAATATTTTTCCCCAAAACTTCTTAGTATATTTGAACTGTGTTGTTAACTGCAGGGATTTAATTCAATGTGCACAATATCCAGTTTCAAATCACATTTCCCCAAACAATTTAGATGAAATTAAACTAAGCAAAATAGGCTTTTTTCTAAACCCAATGGATAGAAATATCCAGAAAAAAGGGATCTAAGTAATCTGAGTATTTGTCAACCTTTTCTTCCACCCATTTCTAATATTCCCTGGTTTGTGTACAAATCATGAACAGCAACGAGGTGCACATGTAGGGCTATAGCTGGAACAGTGTGTCACAAATTCTCTTTTCATCCACCTTTATTCAGCCGACCCTCCTCATTCTTTCCTTCGTGGATCTGCTGGGATTCCTTCGTCTGTATTTCACAAATAACCCTCGCTGGATGACTCTGCTTCTCTTCCACAGGTGCTCTCTCACACATAATTTCGACCGGGACAGGAAGTGGGGCTTCTGTGTGCCGGAGGAGACGCAGATGGACGGTCAGTGCTGCCTCTCCCTCTCTCACCTCTTGACTGTGTTTTGGAGTCGGCTGTTGACTCTGTTGAGTTGCGCGACAGATCCGTGTCAGGCGAGTCCGTGTGAGAACGGAGGGACGTGCAGGCCGATCCCCAACAGCCGCTCCTTCGAGTGCGTCTGTCCCGAGACCTTCGGCGGGAGACTGTGCCAGAAGAGTGAGTAGAACTTTCTATTTGTATACTGATTTTCCGTTTTTGTGCAGTTAATCCTCCAGTCCATCACAGCATGAACACTCCTTTAGGACTGGTTAGATTTTGTAGCACAACAAACACATTTAATGACTGAATGAGGCAAGAAAAATCTTCATGCCATAATTAAAGGTCAAGGAAATTGTCCAGACAAAACCCCCCCCCCAAAAAAACCAAAGAGATTCGGTGAAGACAGAGGAGCTGAAACAAGGGAACAACAGACTGGGAACAACTTTATGAAAGCAACAAGACAAGCTGGCAAGAAATGGAAAGGCAACACAATACAACAGTCAGAACAAAATGTGCTTATGAAGAAAAACATGATCATGATTTGAATTGAGTCTGACACTTTATTTGTAACTGAAGAAAAAAGCATTTTAAACTTCAGGGGCCTGCACATACAGACTCATTTCATCTTGAGAGGCCTGGACTGGTTAAATATGGCCAGTTTGCTAAAACCTGCCTACAAAAGGCTCGAAGCCGTGTTGTCAGGGTGAGTTTGTAAAAACACCCATAATGCAACAGCTATAGGAGGTTTTCTTTGGACATTTCACTGTATTTTGTATGGAAAGTATAATTAAAATCGGCTTTATGTTAAGATTGTAGTAGTTTTCTATTGTAATTGTTTGGTTTTTGCAAAAAATACAAACATATTCATCACATATACTCTCCATTACAACAAAGAAAATCTTTAAAGTTTAAACTGAAAGGTTATTATGGCACTATTTTACCTTTCTGGCTCACAAAAGGAAATTGGTCTGTATGTGGCTCATGAACTAAAATGTGATCGACACCACTTCTCTAAAGTGTTCTTGCAGTGCAGAAGAATAAAAACCTGAATGATGTTTCTCCTGAATTCAAAGCTCTGGATCGGCTCCTCTTTCTTGTATTAGTTCACCGACATCAACAGGCTAATTTCAAATCTTAAATCCAATTGAAAGATAAATATTTTAAAAACTGCATAAAGACACCATCAACTAATAAGTATCCAATCAGATATTTACTGGTGTAAAACTTCCCAAAATGACACATATTTCCCAGTTTCTTATTAATGATTATCTGCGCTTTTGATATATATTATTGAGTACTACTTCCACTTACATGTTAGGTTTACACATAGATGCAGTGGCTTGCTTCTATGTACGGTGCTGATGTACAAGCACATTTTTTCCAAATTTTTTCTTCACATAAATTGTGTTAAGAGAATAGAAGATGCTCTGCTAAAGCAAAGGGCCAAACACTACTATATCTATGTATCTATAATTATAATAGTTGTCTCGATAATCACCACAATCACATCTTATTTCCTTCACTTTAAGAAAATCAACTTACTTTAGGAGTCGAAATGATGACAATTTAGTTAAAAACAGCTTTTACATAACAACTTTAAATAAAGTGCTTTAAAACCCGTCTCGCATTCTTCAGCAGCAAACCAAAAGTCTTTTGAACCAGTTCGTTGAGTTCGGTTCTAATGACACGCTCTGCGTCCTTCAGTTGCAGGGAACTCAAAGTGACGGAACATCAGTCGCGAGTTTGTAAATCACATTGCGTTGAAAGTCATTGAACGGTAAACACGAAACCTGGAAACAACACGGGATGGATGTTTTGCATTTCGTGCAGCCGTAGCCATCAAAACGACGCGCTCCGTACGCGCCATTGAGCTTCAGCCTCCTCTCACGTTGCAAACCTTTGCCTTTCATGTGCCGCCGCGTCGGGCCCTGCAGAGAGGTGCTACGAAACCGTACACCTGCGCTATTATGACACCGGAGAGTCTTGGGGACGGATTCACCTCCGTAACGTGGAGCAGTGCACATGTGCGGCGGGGGAAATCCAGTGTGAAAGAGTCCGCTACACAGGTAAGACGCCGTGTCTGCTTTTGTTGGGATGACGAGACTGATGCTGAGCACAGAGGTCGACAATGGCTTCATTTGCTATGTCTTTTCCTTTTTTTAATTTCACGGCTTCATTTCATGCTTCAGAAAGCACAAGTATCAGGTCTCCTCCCTATTCTTTCTTTTCTTTTCTCTTTTTTCCCTCTCCCTCCAAAATCACTGCCTCGCAGGAGATATGAAAGGCGGGCCCTGCCCTTTCTTTGATCGCAGCTCCATAGTTACAGGAGTAACTGGAAGAAAAGAAAGATTATATGACTCACTGTGACTCAGGAATGGCGTTTTAGGACACACCCCATGGGTCCATAAGGTGCTTTCATCTGGGTGATGGGGAGGGGTGTTCGTGGGCATTTAACAGGAGAGAGCGAGGCGCTTTCATGCTCCGTCAACTGGAACACTTTTGTCATGCCAGCGGCCAGAAACTGCAGCTTTTCTTTTATGTTTTTGCTAAAACTGGATCATATCTGAGGTCCAACTTAGCTTTCTGTGCATCAACTCACCTGCCAAAGTATTTCGTGTTTCGGCACAATTCTAATACAGATGTGCCGCCGCGCTGTCCAGACATTTTTTTTTTTTTTCAGATTTTTGCAATAATCCTTCAACGAATACTAAAGCCAGATATTATCGCATTTAGAATTAAAGTTGAAATTGTTAAACAAAACCTGCTTCCATCAAAACACATGCAGACAGTTGCTTTTTGGACAGATGGCAGTTAATTCACAATCTATACAAATCTGATGAAGTTCAGTTAGATGTAAATATTTCATGCTGCCTACAAGCTGCAGACGTCTTCCTATAAGAGTACAACACCAGGGATTTGCATTCAGCAATATTTTGACAGAACGTTGTATATTTTTTTGTATCTTGAAGCACAAAACAAACTCTGTTTACCTTTGGTTGCGTGACATGTTGCAGAGCAAACCAGCTGCTTGCTGCGGAAAACTAATATAAGCAGTCAGAGTGAGCCAAAAGAGACAGACTGTACGATGGTGATGCTTCAAAATGAGCTGGAAGGAGGGCTCGGAGGGAGGGTTGCCAGGTCTGAGAGGAGATAAAAACAGCCATAAAATCACTCAAATTCATCCCAAAGTCAAACAAAACTGACTCTTCGGTATCATCCTGAACCACATGTTCCAGATATTCTACAAAAAAAACAAAACAAAGTCTTAAAAAAGTTTCCCAACTTTGCTTGGAGCGCAGCTCAGCGTTACTGAGGGTCTTTCTACATATTCATTCTCACAGTCGTTGCATAAATCAGTGCTGATTCGGATTATTTCCTTTGTCATGGTTGGTGTTATGATGTGTAAGACATTAAATAGACGCACCAGGTCATCTTGCACAAGAAAGTTGATAGTTTCACCTTTACAGGTTGTCAACTGTGCTACTTCTAAATCGACTATGTGTGTGTGTGTGTGTGTGGCTTCCCATGTCTCCAGTGTGCCGTACAAACCCGTGCAGAAATGAAGGAACGTGTCGACTCATCACGTCTACCGGCAAGGCCGTGTGTCACTGCAGAGGCGGCCACAGCGGACCGTACTGTGACTTTGGTAAGCCGCGACCACGTCGCCATACGTTTCACATGTTCCTCTGGGTAAAATGCAGGAATTCAGGCACATGTGCTGCACTGGCTGAAATATAAAACGCAGCACGTTGCTTTGAACGGAGTGTTCCTCAACGCCTTCCCCTCTTTGGGTGTTTATCATAAGTGCGTGTCTATACAGTGCAGGCTCATGCGTGTGGTCGCGGCGGCGGCAGGTGAAGACATGAGCGAGCTGCTCAACCTGTGTTCAGAGTGGGAGTGGGTCATTAATGCACACGGGGAGGTTTTCTTTCAAAGACACGTTCCAGCTGAGGACAGAAAAGAAAAACGAGAAAAGAGATGTGTCATCATGTAGATATTCATCAGGACGCTGACATTTCTTGATGGTATCGTGTGGAAACAAGAAAAAAACTGTTGGGATCGTTTTGTGTGTGTGTGTGTGTGTGTGTGTGTGTGTGTGTGTGTGTGTGTGTGTGTGTGTGTGTGTGTGTGTGTGTGTGTGTGTGTGTGTGTGTGTGTGTGTGTGTGTGTGTGTGTGTGTGCGTGTGTGCGTGTGTGCGCAGAGCCACAGGCAGAGTGCTATAACAGCAGGGGGACAGGTTACAGAGGGGTGGTGGGCACCGCGGAGTCCGGCGCCCCCTGTCTGCCGTGGAACTCCGACCTGCTGTTTGATGAGCTCCACGTGGGCACGGTGGCCACCTCGCCGCTGAGAGGCCTCGGGGAGCACGCCTACTGCAGGTGTGTGCGTCAAACATCCTACCAAACAGCTGCTGCAGCACATTTTTCACGCCTTCATTTGGTGCGATCGGTGGCTTGGCTAATTAGCCCGTGGCGAATGTGTAGCCGCAAACAACCACGATATATAGACTCCAGACCAAACATCAATGAGCTCCTTCCTCACTACCTCTTCCTCTCTACTCCACGTCTGCCCGCAAGATATTTTCCGAACTTCTTCTTTCTGCGTCTGCTTCTTCTGATTTGCACGGTTAGATTTGTTGGTGTAGTACCCAGAACGCATTGCGCAATAAATGGCTTTTCCCCGAAGACACTGGTACGAATCAAACAGGGGTCTCTGTGTCTTACAGGAATTAAATACTTAACATCAACCTCGGGTCCCGTAGCAGTGAGATTTATCTATTGGCTTTTCAAATATATACGGATATTATCCAGTCTGTCATTTGAAACACACATAAAAGCCTCAGAAATCATCAGTGGTATGATTATTTCGGCATTTTATAGCATCAGCGAACAAGAATCATCTTGCGTTGGTGAAACTTATGGTTTGTACACTGTACTAATGTAAAAATTATACTAAATGCAACAAATTAAACATGATAAAATTGGCCATATTCAACCAAGAGTGTGATTACTTTCGCTTTCAAAACTTCCTGGAAGTCCTGGAAGACAACAAGATCATTATCAAACCCATTTTCTAACCAAAAAAATCCCATTCAAAACTAACCAACTCAGAGATACTCCGTACTAGAGTATCGGCGAACCCTGCAGTACTTAGGCTACTAATAATATTTATGCTGCACTTGCGGTCACAAATACGACTCATCACAAAAGCCAGATCTCCCTAAATTCTATCTTTCAAGCTGCAAGATCCAAGTCGTTTCCCTCCGCTTGTAAAAGCCAGCTGCCCTTCATCGGTGAGCGTGTGCACGAGCCTTCAAACGACTCAAAAGCGCGGCGAGTCTTAAGGAAGCACATGTTGAATGCAGCCCGTCGGCGATTAAAAAGGAAACTGGTCTTATCGCCGCCACATGCACCCTCCATCCAACTGTTGCTGTTTCCATGGCGACCTTGCAGCCATACGAGATCCCCGCAGCGACTGCTATGTGTCCCAAAAAATGTCCCCGACATCAAAGAAAAGACGATTTCACGCTGGGATTTGGGACCCCGGTCACCAAATGCTGGTTTATCTCTGAAGAAGTTGTTTATTGCAGATTGAAAAAAAAACTCTTGAAAAAAACTCTTGTTATTAATATGTGAATAGTAATGAGTTTGTGTGTGTGTGTGTGTGTGTGTGTGTGTGTGTGTGTGTGTGTGTGTGTGTGTGTGTGTGTGTGTGTGTGTGTGTGTGTGTGTGTGTGTGTACAGAAACCCAGATGGGGACAAGAAGCCATGGTGCTACACACTAAATGACAGCGCCATCTCCTGGGAGTACTGTGACGTGCCATCCTGTACGATGCCTCTGTGTGAGTACGCAGGCCACCGAGTTAGTTGTTGTTGTTGTTAGTATTCCTGCATGTATTGAACATTTGATAATTGTAATTTGGTTGCTTTTATCAGTGACGAACTGTGTTGGCATGAGATGCTGTGCCAATCTGGGGTTAAATCGTCTATTTAGCTCCCATCAGTTGTTTCTACATGCACAAAATCCCTATTATTGTTCTTGTTGTTTGCATAAATGAAGTTTTTGTCAATATATTTACCAAGCGTGGCCTCGGAAAAGGCTTCAATCAAAATTCAGAGATCATCTGCACTCCCAGCTTTGATTATTTGATCAGTCACACTCAATAAATGCCTCCACATTTAATTAAAAATCAAGTACCGGCGAAACAGACAGGAGTGATTGGGCCATGTGGCTGGAAGTCATGTTCGGCCAGGTTGATTGGTTCGGCGTGGAAAAACCTCAATGGGATACTGGGGGTGGTTGTGGGGGGGGGGTAGTGACTCACGCTGAATCAACATGTCATGTCAGGTGGAACCAAATGTTTATGTGCTGAGCGGGATTAGTTGGCTGGCTGACACGAGGCCCGGGGTATGAACTGAATTCACAAACTTTTCCCATCTGCTGTGCCGTCCTCAACTCGCGACTCCCCTCCAAACGTCAACGCTTCTTTCTTTCAGGGGGATTTCAACCAGCAGCAAAAGCAAAAAATGTCAGAAGAGGTATTTAAAGCGAGTGTAATCGTAGTGGGTGACGGTTCAGCTCAGGGGTCTGCAGCCTGCGGCGCTGCAGCCACGTGTGGCCCTCCGGCTTCTCTAAAGCAGCTCCATGAAGCTTTGAGAATAAAACAAACATGCTTTCTTCATTTTTATATTATTTGCATACCACACTGATTTTCACATTTCTAATCTCAGGCTTAAAAAAAAGCTAAATAAAGTAAAATGGCTTAAATCGTCAGGATAGATCGAACGGCTAAATTAAGCATAAAATAGCTAAAACTACTCAAAAATGTAAATCACATGGGGGAAAAACTGTTAACCTAGAAGTATAGACTCGTTAATATTGGAAAAAAAAGAAAAACAGTGAAAAAATAAAGATTGAAAAATATATGGAAAAACAAAAAAAGAGGTAAAAGAAAATAGAAAGGCAAAAAACAAAAAAGAACTAAAATTAGAAGAAAAAAGGAAATAAATAAATACAAATCAAAATATTTTTTCAATAAAAGAAATAGGGTGAAAAAAGAAGAGAAGGGAATTGGGGAAATGGAAAAATAAAAAAAGGAAAAACATTTTTTAAATACAAAATAAACATAAAGCTGCTTTAACTATTAGGAAACTCATAGTGGCTGTAAATAGCTAAAGCAGCTAAAATAGCTCATATATAAACTGGCAAAAGTGCTAAATCCCAAGCAGAAGAGAAGGAAAACTCGCTACAAGAGCTAAACATTTAATAAAGGATATATTAAATTGCAGCTATGGCACTTCATAATCACAACCTGCAAATGTATTTTCTTCATTTCAGATAATTAACATGTCGTGAGGCTCCACATGTTATATTTGGTAGAAAATCTCAAACGCATAAAGGCTGCAGACCCCTGGTTTAGCTGTTTTGTAGCTGAAGGGAAAGTTTAGTTTCTTGTACAAAAACTGCTGCAAAGCTTTTAAATAACTATTCTGTTGTGTGTGGTTTTTTTTCAGCTTCTGCTCGAAGGTTTGATACATTCAAGGTGCCGCCTGTGAGAAAAGAAAAACCCTCCAGGCGGGGTAGAGGTCCGACGTGTGGGACCAAGCACAAGAAGAGGCTGTCAGTCGCCCGCGGCCGGATTCTGGGTGGAAACTCGGCTCTGCCCGGGACTCATCCCTGGATGGCGGCCATCTACATCGGACAGTTGGATTTCTGCGCCGGCAGTCTGATCTCCTCCTGCTGGATCGTCTCTGCAGCGCACTGCTTCTTCCGCAAGTACGGAATGATTTTTACTGCAGCGGTGTTACAATGTCAGGTTAATGCTTTTGAATTGAAAACTTCCGTGTTAGTTTTTTTTTTTTTTTGAACTTCAGGCTCCAAAACCAAGTTTCCAAGTGTGAAAACCAAAAGTGCTTCAGAAACATTTTATGGCTTTATTATTATTATTATTTTTTTTCAATTTGTCTGGACAAATTTCTGATTATCTGAAACAGAAAAAAAGAAAAAAAACATTTCCAGGTTGCATTTATGAAGTGCCACACCTGAAATGAACTTCTGTTGCCAATGTTAGAGATTATTTCACTGTTTAGCTTGAATTTTCCCACTTTAGCCAGCGATTATGTATCTGGGCCAACAGTTTTAGCTGTACGAGCAATTTATTTCTTTTTCTCTCTTTTTCTTTTTAGCTACACTGCCAAATATAGTCATATTAGCTTGATGTTTGTTTTCTCTATTTAATTTTTTTGGAAGAGTTTTAGCTATTTTGTCCTTTTTTTAAGCCATTCCATGTGTCCTGGCTGTTTCAGTTGTTTTACTTTATTGAGCCGTTTTCATCCTGGAGATTAGACCATATTTTAAAATCAGCGTGGCATGCACAACGAATTAAAAATGAAAGGAGAACTTCACACAGACGGGTAATTTTAGGGTCACCAATAAACGTCACATGAGTGTTTATTTGGACTGCGGGAGGAAAAATTAAGTTGCACAACGGCGTATCGCAGAAATTGGCGAGAACACTTAACCACCGTGCCACCATGTGGCTTCTGAATTGGACAGGGTGGTCTTTGTTTAGATTGGTGCCAAATTTGTAAAGTAACCATCTTGTTTGGTGGATTGGACAGTTTAAGTCTGAAGTGTGTAGAAGAACCACACACAGGCCCGGTTTCTCTCCGCCGTGTGACGGATCGACCAGGGTTCCGTTCTGATCCCACAAGTTGGCTGACCTTGAGTCGGTGAGACGCCAAACGAGGGCCAGTCGCAAAAGAAAAGTCTCGTTTTTCCACACTCTACTACATATGTCCCTTTACATATACCTCACCGCTTAAAACATAGCTCATCCAGCCGTATCAGATTTGATCGTCAATCGAGGATTTGGGTTCGGTTTGTGCGCCGATTCGAAATAATGAGTCGAACAGACAGTTTAAGAAGTGTTTTCTGTCGGCGTCGCAGCTGAAGAGCAGGTCACCCGCGACTCAGAAGCCAAGAGCTTAAGAGGCTTTGACCCCCTCAGCATCGCGGCTTTACCAACGGGCTATATTTAGACAAGAATCTGGTTCGAAGAACACCTAAAAATGTCTCATGTTGTTTACATGTAAAAGCATGCGCGTCCCTCTGATGTCAGTCCGCAGGCATCTGCCACCATCCGAAGGTCTTTAGCCGCGGCGTTAAACCATTAAATTGGGCCGTTTCAGCAGATTTCTACCTTCTGGAACCTGCCGGTGAACAAATAAACAGCCTATCAGCAATTTCTTTGAATTGGTATAAGTGTGTGTGTTCACTTTCGGAAAACTACATTTATCCCTTAACCATGCCGTGCAAGTAAATTCGGTTTCGCAGTTTTGATTAAAAAGTTTTAAAAAATGCATTGATTTCACCTTTTGAAGAAATTCCGCTTCATTTCAATCGGCCTGTTTTGTGTAAAGAGTCGACAAATGGGCTAAGCAGTAATTGCTGTAATTTAAATGGATCGAATACAGAGAAATCTGAGTCTCTTTCATATAAAAATGTGCTTGTTTGGATGAAAACAGGTGTTTCAAGTAGTCCCAGGAGTAGTTTGAGTACAGGGCTGCTTTGGAATGAGTCCACTTTTGTTCTAAAAGGTCCTGGTGAGTTTAAAAAATGAGAGAAAGTCCAGGAGGAAGGATCTGGGTTTCTTTCTAGAGTCTTAAGGAATTATGGGTTTTTCTATACAGCATGTTTTGAGATGTCCTGTTAACATTTAGGAAGTGTTTGCTATTCATGTTAACATATTATAGAGGACACATCGTGCTGTACCCGTATTCTGACACAAACACATCGAGGGTCACGAGACCAAGACGAGCTCCTCATCATCCGATGCATGAACTGTTTTTCATTTCAATAACCCAGTGATCTTGTGTCTGGAGCAAATACCACAATGACGAGAGCAAAGCTCCGCCTGCTCGCCATCTGGCTGGCCTGTCCTCTCCTGCATGTCACTTCCCTGTTTTCTTTCCTCGTATTTCCCATCAATCACTGCTGCAGCCTTCCAGTGAAGGCTCGCCGCGCTGCCAAGAGAAATGCTGCGGTGAGGTTTATGTCAGAGTTCCTGCAGACGCTCATATTTGGACAGTGTGTTGGAAGCCGCCGCGAGAGTCGGTGACGCCGTGATCGATTCTTGACGCGTCTCTGTGTCTGTCCGCAGCCCGCTCCGCTCCCAGATCCGCATCGTGCTCGGACAGCACCACTTCAACGTCACCGACTCCAACAGCAGGACGTTTGGGGTGGAGGACTACATCTTTCCCAAACAGTTCTCCATGTTTAATCCCACGCTACACGACATTGGTAATCACCACACACACACACACACACACACACACACACACACACACACACACACACACACACACACACACACACACACACACACACACACACAAGCAGGCGTGCATCATGTCATCAGTGACTCACATAAACTTGGAGACCTCCTGGCCTCGTTCTGAGACACACACACACACACACACACACACACACACACACACACACACACACACACACACACACACACACACACACACACACACTATCCTCACTGTGTGTGCACAGCTGTGTGTTACCAAGCAGGTGTGCGAGTTGTGCCCCCCACCTCCACACACACACACACACACACACACACACACACACACACACACACACACACACACACACACACACACACACACACACACACACACACACACACACACACAGAGTCAGGTGTGGCGGAGTCTCCCAGTCTACCATTTGCTCCGTAAAACCTTCCGCCTCTCTGCCCCTCAGTGCTCATCAAGCTGAAGAAGCAGGACGGACGCTGCGCGAGGAGAACCCAGTTCATCAGGCCCATCTGTCTCCCGGACAAAAGCACCGCCTTCCCCGACCACTTCTGCTGCGCCATCAGCGGCTGGGGCCACAGACACGAGAGTGAGTGATGGGGCCGCCGCCACGTCGTCGTCCCGCCATTACGTTTCCGCCGTAACGGCCATTTACGTCGCGCACTGGAAATGAGCTCTGCTGCCGCAGCGGAGGAGTCAATTTCACTTTCTGTTAATTTTCAGCGCGTGTAATAAAAAAAACGCTTTGACATTTGGAGGGTGAATCTCCTCAATTTAGTGTGAATGAGATGATTTCAGCGTCACGCTTGTCACAGCCGGCCACTGATTTGCATTCAGTAACTTAGGATGACAAACAGAACACTTGTTTGTTTTGTTTTTTTTCCTCAAAGTAATTGTGTTTCATTTCACAGAGGCGGAGAGGTACTCGAGCCTCCAGGAGGGCGGCGTGCGATTGATCAACCACGATGATTGCCGGAAGCCGCAGGTCTACGGCAATCACGTGACGGCGGACATGATTTGTGCGGGTCTGAATGGCTGCGTGGACGCGTGTCAGGTAGCGAAGCACTTAGAATATTGTCACCCTCTGATCTCATGACTTTATGTTACTTCCTTTTAATAAACGTTTCATTCGTGCTTATGGGTGTTTAAAGCCCTTTCAGGGTTTGCTATTAAGGAATGCACTATAAATGATGAAAATGTGGGGGAAGAAATCATTGATTATTCTTGAAACTCTTTCAATAAGAGCTCAATAAAGGAATAAAGTGGTTACATGTGAGCAGGTTAACCTGGCTGGTTCTTCGCGGCTCCAGTTCCTTCACTGTGACTGTGAGAATTGGAAATTTCGACCGACGGACCAAGTGAACTCGTTGAGCCAAAATATCCGCTGCTCTCCTGCCTCGGCTGAGGAGAGGGTCGATGTCAGAAAGCCGACTTGAGCTGTCAGACTAATGGAACAACACTTAAGTTGGCAGCAGCGATTTCCCCTGAGTCAACAGTTTGGGAAAGTTCGAGAGAATCTCAATCTGGAGGGGTTTTTTTTCCAAGTGTGCATCACCGAGACTCACCCACTCCGATATCTAAACTCCTTCCCCTTAAATGAAATGTCACAGTTGGCCGTTTACTTCACGCACAGGTGCCTTTTTTTTTAGTAATATATTGAGTTTCAAGTGTGTGACTCAGCGGTTTGTCTGCCTCCACTTTGATTCGTGTGTGTTTACGCTGTTTCTGCCCTTGCGTGTCGGCAGGGCGACTCCGGGGGTCCGCTGGCCTGCGCCAGAGGCGACGTCAGCTTCCTGTACGGGATCGTCAGCTGGGGACACGGCTGCGGCCGCACCGACAAACCCGGGGTTTACACCAAAGTGGTGAACTACATCGACTGGATCAATTCAAAGATCAAACGCAAACCCAAGGCGTCGTGAACGGACTGTGGGAGTTTAGATTTGTCAGATGTTTTATAGTAGGGTTTTGTAATTGTTTTTTAATTTGTGGTTTATATTTTTTAACTGTGAAGTTGTTTTTTTATTTGTTGGACTGAATAAACCTTTGATGACTTGATAACTCTTCAGGACGGCTGCAGATAATGAACTAAATGCTCCTATTTCGCGGTCTTTCGTGTCTTCGGGAGGATTTGACTTAACGTCAATGTGATTTTTGGTTTTGTATTTGCAGATTTACACACAAAGATCTTGCGTCTATGGCCTTTTGACTATTGAAGAGCTTTTCAAAGGTCTTCATGTAAAATATATTGCTAAAATCTAAAAAAAAAAACGTGTTTGCACAGTTGTTTAAAATGTTGCATATTTAAGAATTATATGAAGATATCCTCACATTATTTCAATAGTTCCCTATATATTTATGAGATTTTCATCTAAATACAGTGTCAGGAAATGTTGTGAATTGTATTCTGTCATTTAATTTTCCAATAGTCATCAATATAATATACCATACCCAATAAAGAGAGCAAGATATAGTGTGTGAATGGTCATGTTCAATAAAGATGAGCAAGAATGAAGGTCTAGCATTTAATAAATGTATGTAATGAACTGAAGAAACTAATTTCATCATGTTGCTACAATTGCAGGACGACGCCTCATTTTACGTTGTTTTTCTGATGTTTCTCACCTGTTCTCCATAAAGAGCAAACTTATGCAAGTGTTCCAATAAAACACACCTTCAACGGGTTCCTGCATTCCTGCTGTTTTTCTTTTTAGAAACGACCTGATGCTCTCATGTGCACCTTTTTTCACAGATTATCACTTAAAGTAAAACAAACCCTTTTGTGGAAAACAAAACAAAACATGCATGTATCAAACAGTTTGGGTATTAATTTCTTTATCTTCGTCCTTAACGTAGGCTCTATAAAGTTCTACTTAAATAACACTTCTAACACTTCTAGTCTATAAAGCTTTGGATGGTTTTGGGCCTAAATTCATCTCAGGTTCACATGTAGAATCTGAAACCTCCAGACCCCGGAGGTCCCCAGGAAGAGGTTCTAAGTGTTCCCGGAGTCAGAAGAAACAAGATGACTCAGCTTTTAGTTCCTACGCTCCTCACCTGGAACAAACCCTCCTGCTAACACACTCACTTCCTTTAAATAAGGATCAAACACACTCAGACTTATCATTCAACAATATGTTTTACTTCTTATCTTTTAATTTCTGTTTTAGTAATATTTCCTTGCTCAGCAATGTGAATCACTTTGCATCTGAATGCTGCAATATAAATAAATTTGCTTTGTCTTACAATACCAGCTCTTGCGGGATGTGATGCAAAAAAAATAAATAAACATATCAATTGCTGCCCCCTCCCCAACTTAAAAGAAATCTACTGATATAACAATACTTAGTTACATGCACCGTCTTTGAGATTTCTTCGTGTCCTTAAGTGTTGATGAAATGTGGTATTTGTGGTATGTTAATCATTGTGTCTTACAGTAGCAGCAGGTGGTGTAAGGCAGCCCAGGTGGCGCGCGCGCACACACACACACACGGACACACTGTCATGCCATTTTCCATGTGCCTTCCTCCTCGCTGGGGGCGAGTTTTCGCCCCACAAGCCGCAGGCAGCGCAGCTATTTTGAAAGTGACCCCTCATCTCATTCAGGCAGCGACTCTGCAGCTGTCAGGAACCATGACTGAAGATGACGGATTCTGTTGTCGTGGAGGGATATGCCAGACTCCGAGATGGGAAAAAGGTGTTTTTTTTTTTTTTTTTTACCCCCCTCTCCACACACACATAATATGCTGACGGATATGGCTGAACTTCTGCAACTTATTTTTATTTTTTTTCTCTGTGCCTAAAAAAAAAGTTTGTGTTTTGTTTCACAGTGGAAAACTAGGTGGCTGGTTCTGCGCAAGCCCTCGCCAGTAGCAGGTAAAAGAAACCTCGACGTTGTACTGAGCGGTTTTGCAACACACTTCTCCACGGGGAGTTGTGGCTTTCGTGCGTAAAGGCGTACGTTCGGTGCGCTTTTGGGTATGTTCAGTTGTCCTGCGTGTGCTTGTTGGTTTGGATCTTCACGAGGCCTGTTTGTGTTCCCGCATTGCCTCCCTGTGTGTGTGTGTTTTAAGTGGCCAATCTATGGACTTGTGACGATATGCCAAGAATTGCGTTGAAAAGAGGTGCATTTATCGCTATTTATGGAACTCAACTGATGAATTGAATAGAAAATGCTTTCAGGTTCAGCGTTTGCCTGTACATTCAACTGCAGATTAGTTTGAAGTCAGACTGCAGTTTAAAGTTTTACCAAAACCTTTTATCTCGCGATTGCACTGATAAATAAGAATAAATATATGAACCCGTATTGACCACCATTGCAGCCAACACACCATCATATCTTCTCTGCTGCTGTTTGTTTATCCATCAACATCCAACTCAGTGTATTATTAGTTGTGTTTCCTATATGTCTTGCGACTAAGATGTGTGTACTCTTCCTGAAAACTTTCTTCAGAGAAGTGTGTTTGTGTGGGAGTGCTGCTCAGCCCAACACGCTCCACTGCTTCAGGTTCCTCAGGTCTTTGATGCCGGTGTTATCACAGCTGCCCTGGCTCATCCTCATACCTCACTGATGTGTGTTAAGACGTGGAAGGACACACACACACACACACACACACACACACACACACACACACACACACACACACACACACACACACACACACACTCAGAGATAACATTTTTTAAATGTAATTTATTCTTCACAAAGGGTGGAAATGGTGGGCTCTGTCTGCTCTGCACTGCCTCCAACAGTTTGTATTGTGATACTGCGTCCGTGCTGGCAGTGGAGGATTTTGCTATGGTTGAAGCAGGCAGCTGCCCAGGGCGCAAACTCAACAGGGGCGCACCGTGCACCGGCTCAGATGCGGTCCTGTGGCCGTAATTTATTTATAGAGTGCAATTCAAACACAGGGCAATTCACATTGCTTTACAAAGAAGTGAGTGTGTCAGCAGTCTTCAGGTGTTCAGGAAGTTTGTTCCTCAGGTGAGGAGGTAGGAATTCAAAGCTGCTTCACCTTGTTTCTTCTGACTGTAGGAACACCGAGTGAACCTCTTCCTGAGGACTTCAGAGGTCTGGAGGTTTTAGATTCTACGAGTAAATGTTAGGAGTCACACACCTCGCTCCAGCACCGGATCCTCTCTGATACTCCTGCAGGCAATCAGCTGATTGATTGCCTTGCATTCTTAAGCCCTGCAGTGAGGTGGGTCCGGTGCGAGAGGATTGTCTTGGTCTCCAGTCCGTGCTGCCTGGTCCTCCTGTTGGCTGCTGCCGCAGGTGAGTCGGTGTTGTCCTCCCCGGGGAGTGAGTGCCCTCCCCGGGGTGGTCCCCGTTCCTGTTTCCAGACGCCAGAGATTCACCGGGTCCCGTCCTGGTTCCAAGAAGCCCCCCCAGAGATTCCCCGGGTCCCGTCCCGGTTCCAAGAAGCCACCCCCCAGAGATTCACCGGGTCCCGTCCCGGTTCCAAGAGGCCCCCCCCCAGAGATTCACCGGGTCCCGTCCCGGTTCCAAGAGGCCCCCCCAGAGGTTCCCCGGGTCCCGTCCCGGTTCCAAGAGGCCCCCCCCAGAGATTCCCCGGGTCCCGTCACCGTTCCAGCTCCCCTTTTCCTCCCTGCACAATAAAACTTTGACATTTGCACCAATTCTCTGCTTTGAGGTCTGCTTCTGGGTTCAAGCTCCACGCACCGGCTCCCAGCCGTGACAGTAAATCTGAGATGTATTTAGGTCTGAGACCATTCAGAGCTTTATAGACCAGAGGTAGGATTGTGAAGTCGATCCTTTGACACACAGGAAGCCAGTGGAGAGTGTGGAGCAATGACGTGGCTCTCACTTGGCTCCGTGAACTGTGGAAAAAGAACCGATTCTTTGGCGATTGAGATGTTCTTCCACCCATATTCCCTCCAAGGTTGGGAGCAGGTTGTTCTCCACTGTTGTTCGTTCATCTCCTCCCATCCATCCATCCAATGTTACGATACGTGCCTCTTATATGAAACCTATCATCCTGAGGATCTTGAAGATGACCTTCACTTTGGGTTTTTTCAGAGCGTCTTTCAGGCAGGATGCAACAAGCTTTGCAACTTTGCCTTTCTTCACAGTCATAGCACAAAGTACTTTACCCACACCACCCAGCTCATTAGCGAGAACCTTGAAAATGCCCTTTTCAATTTTCCTCAGAGATTTGAAGGAGCTCTGAAGTCTGTCTTCCTCCACCTCTGACCATACCGCTTCAAACAGCCAATCAGTTATGCTGTCCTGGAGTATGGCACTGTCTGCCGATTGTAAGCCCGCCTTCTTGAACGTCCGCATGACCAGAGCGTTAGCTAGTGAAAGCACTGGTGCCTTCATCAAGTCAACTGCTACTTCTGTGTCATCAGCAGGTTTGTCATCCGTCTCCACCACTCCACCTTGCGCATCAACGGCATCCAGTAACGGTTTGTCCTGCAAAGCCAGCAACACTCGCTCTGTGTGGGGAGAGTTCTGCACAGTGCACCACCACTTCATCAGCCCATGGAAGTGGCCAATGGATTTCTCGACATCGTCGCTGACCCTTGATGGGTGTGGTGCACGTGTTTGTGTGGTCGTCTTCCTCCTGACTGGTTCTTGGAGAGTCTCCCCCACCCTACCACCAGAAACACTGTCCAACAGGAGTTCTCTCAGTTCCGAAACAAACACCACAGTCATGCCAAGTGAAATGTCTCTGAGCCTTTGGAATTCACGGTGCTCATTCCCAGCTAACTGTGGACACTGTGCCTCGATGAGAGAGTCCACACGATCAATGATCTCCTCCATCACCAGACTGCTGTCATGTCTCATTTTGCAGCAGTATTTGGCCTTGAGCTTGGAGACAATGTTAAGGATTGATATCTTGGCAAACTGTCTGGCAAAAAAAGCCCTGATCTTATTTCGAACTCCTTTCAAGGAGACTGTCGGAATTTGTGCGGTCGTTATGTTCAGTTGGTCCTCGAGGTCGTTCACAATGTCACAGATCGCTGTCCCAGTGTCTTCTCCAAGATTGTTTGCGATCAGCTGCCTGTGTTCTTCCCCAATGTTCTCCAAGAAGGGTACAGCAAACTCATTTATCGCCTTTGTCATGACATTGTTGACGATATCATACGTTTTCAAGGCAACCTGCTCATGCAGATCCACTGAGATGGCTTCTGGAGTGTCTGTTATGTACAGTGAATCCGGAGACTCGTCTGTGTCATTCGTCCCTGGTTCAATCCTCGTCACAGGAGGCACTGGACTCTTCTGTACAGGTGTCACGGTGTCTGATCTCTGCCTCCTCCACTTACATGTGCCCTTGGGCAGACATCGCATCTTTGCCATAAGGCTTTGCAGCGCTTCACACGCTGCGTTTATCATTCTGTTTAGCTTTTTAGGAGGGGGAGTGTTTTGAACAGACTCCACCCAAGAAGAGACTTCGCAATCAACCATGTCTGTGACTACCTCACCAATTAAGTCGGTCAGGCGGTCTGAGCTTTCACTGCAAACATCCTTCTGAATGTCGAGCACATTCGCAATACTTTCGGTGACTGTGTCCTTGACAACAGTAGAAATTTTATGCATCTTCAGTAAATCGTTGTCATTTCTAATTGCCATCAACATGAAATCGGTCATATCTGAAATCACTTCCAGAAGCAGTTCAGCTAAATTTACTGTTGTGGCGAAATCGGGACTGCTTGATTTGATCGATTCCCACTGTTCAACTGTCATCTTTTCCAAAAATGACTGGACTAATGGTTCGACAGCGGCCACGATGTCGTCTCTCTGAATGGTCCTCATATTGATTGTAGGAGCTTTAAAATAAGTTGTTGAGATGTTTTCAGAGCTTGAGCTGCTAATCTGTTGGTTTGTTCTTCTACTTGTTCTTGTTCTTTGCCTTCCCTTGAGAATGAAAGGAGGTTGTACTTTCATTGTGACATCATAGATCAAAGCTTCTATGGTCTCGCCAAGATCACAACAAGAAACATGAATGCATGGGGGGAGGGGGTTTATTGGATGTAGTTCTCAGGAAAGAGGCCTTGTTTACTGTTGACAATGCCTTCGTTGTCGCCTTTAGCTACTTTCAACAACACCCCCCATCGTCTGAACATAAAAATTACAACCGGTTTTGCCCAAAACTCTGCTGACCCCTGCCTCTATTAGGCACTATTAGGCACTAATTACTGGTATTTATTTACCCAGAGATGTAGTTTCTGTAGTCTGTAGAGATGTAGTTGTCTGTTGTTGCATTATTTCTTTATTTATTTGCACTGCCTGCTCTATGCGACTTAATTCTCCCCCCCTCATGGACTAATAAAGTCTTTCATTGATTGATTGATTTATTAATTCATTCATGTAACAAGGGTGGGGGCTTCTTGCAATTTGAAGGTTTATTGAGTACGATGGTTGGTTCCGATTCTTCTGTGTTACCTGAACGCAGTGTTAGAGCGGGTTGGCCTGTGATTGGGGTGGGTTGGCGCCACCACACAGAATGTTGTTTAGTCTGGAGACGCTGATTGTTTGACAGAAGTGGCTTCTGTGGAGAAAAATACATCTCTTTCTTAAAAAGGTACTAAATAATGTGTGTTTTCATTTCGTCTCGTCGTTCCGCCAGATTGCCTCGTGCTGCTCGTTTTCAAAGACAAATCGGACAAAGCGCAGGGCAACAAAGAGAGGGCGAGCGTCACTTTGGAGGAGATCTGCGGCCTGGAAGCCGGACAGTGGTACGAGGGCGTGGCCTATACCCTGGCTATCATCTGCCTGAATCAGACCGCTCTGCTGGGCTTCGACAGCCGAGAGGTCCTGCAGGCGTGGGACGCCCGCCTACGATACAGCCTCGGAGAAGGTGAGGAAGAAAACCCCTGTGTCTCTGCCTGTAATCGTATCAATCGAAACCTTTACGTTATTTAGAGTTGCAAGGAGACCACATTTCATGTTTGCACGTTGTGAAACCAAACTGTGTTTAACATGCATGTATAAAAGCATATAAGTTGCAGCTTCAGTCTTTCTAATGCATTCATAGTGCATGCGAGGACTAAGGGTGCAGATTTTCCAAAAGTGCTCACAAATTTGACAAGTTGTACTATCGGTTAAGAATTTAGTCAGAGTAAGATTTTCCATAGAAAAGGCACTGAATCTGTTCTGTACTCGTTTCACATCGTTTCACATCGTTTCACATCGTTTCACATCGTTTCACATCGTTTCACATTTCAAAACACGTACTTTCTCTCTGACAGACACGTGAACAGATTGAACTTTGTGCGTGATATTGGTCGATTTACAGAGTTTGACATTCGTGGCAGTTTTATGCAAAATATAGAAACTTTGTCAAAAATCGAACTTTTACTTTTTTTACGAGGACGTCAGGCTATTTAGTGTCACAATGTAGAGAGTGAGAGCTGAAGGTTGTCAGAGAAATAAATCCATAACTTCATCAAAAGATAAGAGAAAGCTCTCTGAAAGAAGGCAATGAAGTGTTTGCATTGGGTTACCTTGTGCATGAGTTGAGAGGGAATCGGTTCACGAATGTAAAAGTAGCAGTCCTGTGCAACGACGGCAGATCCAGTCACAAAGAACGGAGCGCAAACCTGTCGCCACGTGAAAGGCCGGATGCGGACTTGTAAATGAAAACTTAAATGCTTGGCATTTTACGATCAGACGTAACGGATGTTAATAAAGCTTCTGCTATCAAATAAAAACATGCTTTTCTAAGATTTCTCATTATGCTTAAAAAAAATCTTTATCAACGAACTTTATGGACTAACTTTGGATTGTTTGTGAAACATTATCTCCTGTGTTGTTGTTGAGCGGATGAATGGTAAAGTCACCTGACCACAGTCTTCTCCTGTATCCACCACAGTGGTTAGTTATTGGTCCAAATAGCTGATTTAATAGGTAATTTATACATATTTACAGCTGTAACAACCACTTCTGTCCTAAAACAGTTTTTCTTGGTTCACTGGCTTTTGTTGCCATGTGACCTTAAATTGTTTAAACCGGCATCGGTGTCCTTACATTTCCTGGTTTTAATACATGTAGCGTTAAATCACTCTATAATAATAACTTACATAACTTACAACTTACGTAATAATAATTATGTAAGTTACATGAACAAATAGAAGTTATTAATAGCGTTGAGCTGCGAGGCAGGTGGCGGCTGAATTTTTGAAGCGCTCACCAAAACAGTGTTGTTGGAGCTGTGATGGAAGAGAAGAGGCTGGAGACAAATGGCTCCGCAGTTGTTCCGCCCAATTTGGGATTGTTTGTCTTGAAATGTTGGTTTGAGCTTCGCCGCACCTCCTGTCTGTTCAGGCACGCCTGCGTGTCGAGAGATAAAAGTGTGTGCGTGTGTGTGTGTGTGTGTGTGTGTGTGTGTGTGTGTGTGTGTGTGTGTGTGTGTGTGTGTGGCCTCGCGCCACACAGCGAGGAGAAATGTCACCTGCCGGCGTCTGGCCACACTTTATGAATCTCTCCTGACGTGACTGAAGACTTGCTGGGGTCAGCCAATATCTACTAATTGATACCTCAATCTATTTTTCTGTTTAAAAAAAAAAAAAATGTATAGCTTTGCATTGGTTGGAATGAAGTCACAAGCACAAAATTAATACAAGTCTCAAGTTTCCATCTATTTGTAGTTTCTCTTGTTTTTTTTTTCTCTTTTTTTTTTTTATTAAAGTCACAGATGTTTGCTTGATCTGCACTTTGCCTCATTGGCTTCATTCTCTGTGCAGCTGCTTCTCCTTTTAATTTGTGAATGAAATCAAATCCATGCTGATGTAATGTTTGGGAGAGGACACTGGTTTTTATTAAAAAAAGAAAATCTCTTGTAAAGTTTCACTCCAACTCGACAGTGGTGCACGAACCATCGCTGCAGCCACAACTTTCAATGTTCCTGCTCATTCCTGTACATCTGGGAACTGTGAAAGTCAAACATTATCGTCAAACTCAATTTAGTTCAGGGGCCACGAACAATATAAGTTCATAATGAGTGGGCCGGAATGATAGAATAGACTACCTAAGATGGAAATGTCTATATTTTCACCAAAAAATGACAATGATCTCAACATAAAGCCAACAATTCGTGTCATCCTTCCATATTGAGTCGTCGTTGCACATCGGGCTCTGACAAGGCTTTTGCCGATAAGTTTTCAACATCGGTCCCTGATGTTTTACTGCTTCTCTGTGTTCAGTTCACAGATTTGCTGTCGGAATCTTACCCGGGACCAAGTTGGAGAGCGGACCTGCCACTCTTCATCTGTGCAATAACCTGTTGGCTCTCGCCCGGGACGTCCCTCCGGCCGTCATCGGCCACTGGAGCCTCCCCGACCTGCGCAGATATGGACCCGTACCCAACGGATTTGTGTTCGAGGGAGGGACGAGATGTGGTTACTGTGAGTAAATTGCGCTTCAAATAATATCATGGGATGGCAGATATTAGTTTTTTCTTTTTCCCCTTCAGTGTTACAATAATCGGTTGTTAGGCTGCATGTTTGGTGTAAACGACCGACACAAAGGACACTTAGTGAAGCTTATTCAAACAAAATTAGCAGGTGCTTGACAAAATGAGAGAGAAAACGGCAGAGGAAAATAATAATCGCAGTGTTATAGCCACAAAATATGCGAAAACAGAATAAAGAAGCCCATTTTAACAGCTCCAAAAAAAAATTATAATTGAGCGTCATTTAACACACTTAACACGTCCCCATCAGCTCATAACGGTAATATCTCTTATGTAACACTGCTTTGCATCATTAGAGGCTAATGGCTCATTAAATTGTGATGCGAGCCACATTTTCTGCTTGACTCTCTCAGACAGGCTGAATAATAAAGCTGTGATTTTAGGTGATTTATCTGGGCTTTCACTCAACGTTATGTGAAAGAGAGACTCCGCTCTGATACCAAAAACATGCCTTGGAGCAGCAGCACAGACCCCCCTCTGCAAGTTCTGATTTTCTCCTCCGCTCTGGCCATCATAAGGTTCAGGGGTCACATGTGGCCCTTTAGCGCCGCGCGACCGGCTTCTCACGGTGTCGGTCGGAAATTCAGATTCAAATGAAATTTGCTGTCATTACTGGCTTTATTCCATCTGAAGTGGTCACATTAACGTTATTGGTCAGTATCGGTTGTGTCTGGCAGAGCTCGCAATTGCTACCTCACAAAGCTGGAGTGATAAGTTTGGATTGGAAAGAGTGATTATTAAGTTCTTTCTTTCGGGTTTTTTTGTTGTTGTTTTAGTCAAGCAGATGTGTTGCTTCAGGTTTCAAGCATATCCTGCACTGAATAATAACCTGAGGCAGTTTAATTCTTCATGCTGTTATTTATTATGAGAATAATGAATGTCAAGGTTTTTGTGGAGGGAAGATATTTAGTCTCTTTGTGTTTTTAAAGTCTTTGCTTCCTTTCAGAGTGCAGAAGGTGACAACAGGCGGCTCGATTGGTGTAAATGCCTCTGAATGGAAGTACCTTCTGGTATTGATGGTGCTTTGGCCAGATTGAAGCCGGTGACATTTGACACCCCTGATCTATGTCATTAATGTGACTTCAGTTCTTTACCTTGTTAGTTTTGCTTTAATCTGCAGTGAAAGAATATCCAGTGACGGATCCTAATGTGGAGACTGATGCTCTCCACATTAGGATCCGTCACTGGATATTTTTTTTCTGTCTCTGCTTGTACATCTGACTTCCCTTAGGCAGAAAATAAAAGATGTGCAATGGAGTTGTATGAAACACAAATCTGAAAAAGAAAAAAAACCCTGCAAAAGTGTGTTCTTGTTGCCAGAAGGGCGATTGTCTCCAGCTGCAGATGTCATGGTGAGCGACTGTGGGTGTGACAATAAATCTTGTTCCTCTGCTTCAGATCCAAAAGGCCCGCGATAGTAACTTTTATAGAGCAGCTAATAGCCTGAGACTCAACAGATGTTTTCTCGTCTTGTTTTTTATTTTGTGCTCATTTTCAATTCAGATGTAATCCATTCAGTTGTCTTTTGGTGGGTCAGTGAAATGAAGCTGAACAGTCTTTGGCCTCAGGGTTGAGCTGTGTTTCTACTTCCCCGTGTTGATTGGCAACATTCAGTATTCTCATGTTGCCACGATCAATGATGACAAGAAAGGTGCGATAAATTAGGAGACGGTTGCGACTCGATGTGGGTTTTTCAGATGTCCTTCCCTTGAGTTTGATGCTTGATCAATTATTTCACTGCTTCAAAACAACTTTGAAGTCATTTAAGTCGTAGTGATTCTCAGAATTAAGAATGGCTCCGGTATCGTATCTCACTTTATCATTCCTGTGTAGAACGTCCAACCACCACAGCTCGAGAAATTATTTGTATGCATTTCCAGTTGTTAGTGGTTTGGGGTCACCTTGCTCAGTGACCCTCAGTAAGCAATGGGATTCAAACCACTGAACACGAGTTACAACACTCACTATGTGCGTGACGGCAATAAAAGTTTTTTTTTTTACATCAGCCTGATTGAGGAGCCGTTTACCCAACATTTCAGGTGAAATTGCATCGTTTTTGCATTTTTTTCCCGGAAGAGTTTCACGTTTACATGACAAAAACAATGTTTATTTATATGGAAGCGGTAGAAAAGCTGAAAACAATGTTGGGCCACAAGTTGACGCTGTTGTTTTTTTTTGTATTGAAAACACACAGACATGCGCGCAGAAAACAATACGCTATGAACATCAACAATGTCAGTACGGTGGAGGCAAACGTTGTTATTGTCCATCTACTTGTGCATGTCAACAATATACTGTGGTTGTAGTTTGCAGAAAATGGAGATGAAGTGGGAACATTTTCAAAAAGTTGCCTTTTCTGTGACTCCGAGCTCCGTTGTCGTGTAAACAGAAACCCAAAATGCAGCAAAAGTTGAGAGCGTCATTCAAACGGGAGCTGGAAGTGGACTTCAAAAGTACAAATATGTCAGCTTGACTGAAATCAAAAATCTTTAAAGTCGAAATAAACCGATTCACCTGATTGATCCGTGTCGATTACACGTGTAATAGTTTAGATTCTTCAAAGAGAAGGTTCCTCACAGGACGGAGTGTTCAAACCACTACAATGAGGTAAATCAGTTGACTTATAGGAACAGACATGAAACCGTCAGAGCGCGGAGGACTGCATGTCGACACCTGGAAGTGAGAGACACCAGGAGGGCGAGAGACACCAGAGCATTACAGGAACACGATGACTGGACTGACAACATGATGTGGGAGAATGTAACGCTTTTTTTTAAAGCTTCTCCAAACCGTCAGCACTGCGTCGGACTCAACAGGACGACGCTCAGACTTCACTTTTTATTTATTTATTTATTTATCCCCCCCTACCCCCCGGCACATTGAAGGTGTTTTCTGTGTGTTGAAGTTTGCGCACACTCCTGTCGTGACCTTTCTGCACAGTTCAGAGAGAGAAGTGCCGAAGACCTGCTCCGTTTCTCTGTTTTGGTTTGGTTTGAGAGCGTTTGCTTCACTGTTCCCAAGGTTCTTCATTGGAAAACAAAGTGAGAAGAATAGCTCAATGCGTTTTAGTGCTGTGTGTGTATTAAAGGAACAAAAAAAAACACAAAATGAAGCCAGACAGTAGGGTTAGTCTATTTTATTAATTCCATTGAGGACTGATCTCGTTGCGGGTGCTCGAGTAGATAAATTATAAGGTTGTAAGAAAAATCTGAGTAAATAAAAAACCTTATCTTACAGCTAAGATGAGATCAAAGACAGATAATTACTTATATAAGCAGTTCAACAATGAAAAAGTTCTTCTAGATCTGACGTCTTTGTTTTTGCAGGGTTTGCTATGCTGATGTTTTTGCACTGTAACAAAGCAACACATTTGAAATAAGCACCGAGTGATATTTTGATCTTTTCTCATCTTGTTGATGAGAAAAATGGACTCAATTACTATTGTAAATGATTGATCTTGGTTGATCTACTATTTATAGCTTTCCTACATAATTCAAGTAATTGTTTTAATGCCTCAGATGAAAGTTTTCCATTCATATATAGTATTTTTTGAAAATACTGGAGAGAAGATCTGCTTTTTCTTTTTTTTTATTTAAAGATGATTGACTTGACTCATGACTTAAACAACTAAAATGAAAGGATTTTTTATACAGTTCATCCTCTGTTTGATAAACAAAATATTATCTTTTTTCCAAGACAAAGATTTAGGAGCTAAACTTGTGGTTTTTTTTCTTTTTTTAAAAACAGGCTTAAAATATTTCACTTCATGCATCAGAAATCTAAACCTGGGGATTAAATTGTAACAAAAATAAGATTTCTATTGTATCATCTGATGGTAAATCGAACATTTTATCACATTTTATTCATATTTTTATCGTTTAACAGTTTTAGTTTTCCATCTGTGGCATTTCAAGCCACAAAGTTAGCGGCTCTGCAGCAGAGGGTTGAACAGATTCAATCCGTGACCTTTTGGTGAATTCATCAGCCGAAGTCTCCAGAGGAATTGGCGTTAAAAGGCGATGACTCAAGGTGGTTGTGACTCATCTTTGAAAGAAGGCTACGCCGACATCTTGAGACGCAGTTTTCAGAACTGAGAAAGAAATTTGAACTAATCTTTAACTTTGACTAATAAAAGAAAAGGTGCAGTTTGCCAGCACAGGGCTATTTGTTGTTGTGCCTTTGCTGCTATTAAAAACAAGCCGCCCTGGCTTTCAGTGCTTGTGAAGATTCGAGTTAATTTATGCTTCCCACTTCGCTGACTTGAATAAGTTGTGTTGTTTCTTCACTTCTTGGATCCGAGACCAGAAGGGCCCACTCGAGCTGTTTTTGTTCCTACATCGAGGGATGTAAAACTAAACAAGCTCTGCCACCTGCTCTTTGTTGTTTTGTGTGTGTGTGTGTGTGTGTGTGTGTGTGTGTCTCCTGTTATGACCTACATACACATTAGCATGGTTCTTCCCTGGTCCACCGGTGTGGACGTGGCTGCTGACCTTTGACCCCCTCAAAGCCGGGGCGGCGTTGGGCATGTGCTGCCGTGTGTGGTCTCGGGCAACGCGACCCCGTTTTGTCAGCACGTTGTAACGATCAGTCACATGGACTGTCAGAGGAGACGTCAGAAGGTCACGACCTCTGACCCCCGTCATCGTCGTGTCCTCTTTGATGTGACGGACGATCTGAAGAGGAGTGACGCGTCACAGCAGCCACGACTTTCTTAGGCCAAGCGAGCTGCGTCAGCCTCCATGTTGCGTTTTGTTTTCCCGTGTTTTGCTGCACTTCCAAGTGCATTTATCACTTCGCTGCTTGTTTCCCTTCCATTATATTTAATAGTGTTTTCTTTGAGGTGCTTGGAAAACATCTATTTGTATGTTTGGTACAGAAGATTACAGGAAGTCGATAAACGGTTTTCTTGGCTGCTCTTGAAGTCACTCTCAAATGTCAAAGTGAGAGAGGGTCGTCCGCAGCTTCAATACAAACCGAATTATCATGTTAGATGGATTGACGTTAAAACTGTCTTTTGTAGCGGCACACTGATAATAACAATTATAACCTTCAGTGAAGTGTCTCAACAGAAATCAGGCTGGTTACACACGTTTCTGAATTGTTACATCACAATTGCATGCGCTTCAACGTCAATATTTCTCTATTGCCAAAGCACAGTGATAGAATGAGATTTTTTTTACTTCATACAGTTGGTTGTATTAGGAGGAGAAATAAACAACTTTCATCACCAAAAATGAACTAAATGGAAGAATTGCTTTTCGATTTGGTTGTGCTGCTTGTTTCTGTTTATGAAAGTAGTGATCTCTGCTCATCGATTCTTTTTTTTTCTTTTTTTTTTGTGTGCAGACAAATTCAGACGTTGTGTAACTTTGGCAAGTTTAAATTCAATTACATCAAAACAAAGTAAATAATAATAAAACTGAATGAAACAAATGTCATTATTCAATTTAAAATTGGTTGGTGCGACTTGAGACTATCAACTCATTCCCAGCTGATGTTGCGGGATCTTTCTGTCGTAATAATACCTCCGAAATGAAAATGTTGTCATTGCAGTGCATTTAGCCTGGTTGTAGAAATGCCGCGCCACAGCTGTAATATCACACTAATGAATACTGCTTTCCACAGGGGCCGGCGTCTTTCTGCTGGCGTCTGCCGAGAGCGAGCAGATCAGCTTTCTGTTCGACTGCGTCGTCAGAGGCATGTCCCCCACCAGAGGCCCTTTTGGACTGCGGCCCGTCCTGCCAGGTCAGTAGCAGACATGTTTCACGTTGCATAGCTGGAAAGGACAGTGGGGGAATCACACGGGCGGCAAGAGTTTAGTTTGAAAAAAAACAACCCAAAAAACTATTAAAGTTGAGGAGAAGTTGCCACTATAAGCCTTTTCCATGAGATACTAGATTCTTAAACACTTGTATTTGTAGCAAACCCTGCTTGACTCCCCTCTGCTGCCTGCGGGGATTCGTTTGAACTCGGAGGTGCCTTCCTGGAATCCAACCATTTTGGGCAGAATGAACCACCGGATCTCTCGCTGGGTGTTTTGTGCTGTGATCCGACCAAATCATGACTGACAGCTGTTTTGATGTAATTGAATAATCCTCTGGGGCAGTTTATAACTCCAGTAAAACGCCCGTAATGCCTGACTTAAGCGTTCTGTGATGAATGTGGCGCACTGGGTCACCTTAAACAACAAGAACAGCAGAACTGTTGCTCATTATGGCATCAAATTCAATTGTAGTCTATGTATAGTTGAGGGTGTAGTGCCACCGGTGCATAAGAGGGAGGATTGGTCCGGATCCAAATAGCCATTAGGTCATTCTTAAGCTATAATTACAGCAAGGTTGTATAGCAAGTGTCAAAGATGCTAAATACACTTGTATGATAAGCTTCAGAGGTAATACGGTGGATCACTACAATACTTCCACTGACTCCCTGTTTTCATGCTACTATTTGTTGATGGAAACTCTTCTATATTTATTCACTGTCAACCCTTGAGCAAACTCACTTTAGTTCACTTTCCACATATAGAACAATTTCATCTTGAGTGGGACGGAATGGTAAAATAGTGCCATAATAACCTTTGGAACTATACTTTTCTTTGTTGTGGCACACAGCATAAATGAGGAAAATAAAATGTAAGAATAAAGCAGTTACTACCCCAAAAATTACTACAATCTCGACTTAAAGCCCGTTTTTAATGAAACCTTTTATTGCAAAAGCCCAGGCTGTTTGGTATCATTTGATATGAACTTTACCAGAGAAGCCTCTTGTTCTGATGGAGCTGTGAGTTTATCTCGGAGATAGAAAACCTTAAAGGTTTGTCTTGTTCCTGTAAAAACGGTTATTTATGAACACATTTGGACTCTTGTATTATTAAAGCTGGTAAACATGATCTGTTCCCATGCTGTCCACTTGGACACCCTCTGATTTTCCACACAAGCAGTTATGTAAAGTTAAAAAAAATAAAAAGTAGAAAATGTAACACACAGTATGCAACTTAACAGGAAATGTAGAGCGGGCAGCTGAAGGGGCTCGTGGATATTCTGGTTTTCACACATCTCGCCGCCCGATCGCAGGTTGAGCTCATATTCCTATTATTGCAGTGCGTAGTAGAATAAATAGCAGTGAAGGGGAGGGGGGGGGTCAAAGTCATAGTTCACACAAGCAGAGCGGCCAAAGCCTCCTAATCACTCCGGGCATGTGTGTAACCTCATCCACAGGATTCCACTGTCGCCTCCCTCCTCTTCCTCTTCCTCCTCCTCATCGTTCCCGGTCACCCAGTCCTCCACTCTCCCTCACACCCTCCTTTTTTTTTGTTTTTTGTTTTTTGGAAATCGTGTTTCTACTCCATCTTATTGCTCTCCGCAGTACCGAAGTGTGTCTGGCGTTTCTCACTCGTTTCACCTCGTTGTCCTCATCCTGCACCGCTCCTCTCCAGATTCCCCCTCGACTCTCCGTCGGTCGCTATTCTTGTAAATAGCCGTTATGTTCCTCAGCTCATTTATCCGTTTGTCACCTCGGTGGGCTGTGCCGTTTGCACTTCTCTCTGCCTTTCACTTCGCTGCAGTCTGATGAGTTTCCAGCCTCATCCGGTTTGTGAATGTTTGGATTTTAGTAAAGCACAAACGGTGATACTTCTAAAGAGAGTAGAAGGTTGGAGCCACAGATAGTTTTATCTTTGTTAGAGCTCAACAAATGCAGGTTTTACTGTCTCTTATTGTGAGCTTGGAAAGATGTTCAGTGGGTGTGAGTGATGCTTTCATTCCTTACGTTGTAGTTCAAGATGCGAGGAAAATGCAGCGGGGACATGTTTCAAACTTGTTTACAACTCTCTGCCGTCTTTGCCAGGTTCTGCAGCTTATAAAGTCCAAATTGGGTCAAATGGGAGTCGACCTTCATGGAGCTTAGTGCGCACGACAAATATATCGCCGCCTCTCATTGGCCGAGGCGGCTGTCTGTCCAACAGGCATGACATAAGACACATTTCTCCTTGCAACACAGCAAACAAGACTGACAAAGTGCCAGAAGTAGTCAAATAGAGATCACGTCCAAAGATTTTAGTTTTTCTTTTTTGCGACACCGAACATACGCTTCGATTTTTCAACACATTAAATATCTTTATCAAATCAGTGTTGGCACCATTCAATGTTTTCACAAATCCACAGCATGGCTTTCAAGCTGGGCTTGTAATAAGGTGGTTAGTTTCACTGATCTCTCGGGTCTTGCAGCTTCTATTACTGATCCCAGTGAATCAACTGGAGGCCATACTTGTGACTAATCTGGATTATCCAGAGTTTCATAAAGTCAATCCATTTAAAGCAGAGATATTAAATTACAAGGTTTTTTTCAAGCCATTTAAGAGTTTGTATTTCCTAGAAAATCTTTGCAAAGTTTCTAGTACGCTTGCAGTCGCTGTGTAAGAATGAAGGCAGCATTTGTTGCCTCGGGGTTGCCAGGTGCTGCTGACATTAGAGCTGTCACTCGGTCTCACATGGATTTATGCAGCTCGTGATGCAATTTAATTGGACGCTGGTCTCTAAATGGATGATATAATCCTAAATGTGTTGAATTTTAATCAGGCTGTGGCATGAGAAGTGGAGTGATGCCGCTTCACGTCTCAGTGGGTTGGCAATATGTCTATTAGATTCCCAAAGTGTATCAAAGTGTTGTGATGATCTTGAAGAGAAGAGTCGAGGGGAAGCGATACGCATGCGCACAGTGTTAACTCATCATTCTACTTGTTCATACACGCTGACAAACACAACCCAGAACATATTAACACATAAAAACAGAAATTCAGAAGTGAAGACTGAACTTTATTGGACCAACTGACACAAGAAACACAAACAAGACATAGAACTGAATCGTAATACAGGATCTGCTGCTGTTACCAGGAGAATACAGTCACACACGGTGAAACACACCAGAGCAGAGAACAGCAATCAGACATGGATTTTAGCATTGGCTTGACATCAGTCGGATTGAAACTGACCATGCTATGTTGAAAATATCTTAACTTTTCGTGACCTTGACCTTTGGCTCAATCCCTCTCAACATTTTATGGAACCATCCTTGGATAAAAAAAACAAACCATCCCTGAAAATGGTCAATAGGTTTTGCAAAAAGTTGGTAACATACATACATGCAAACCAATAAATAAATACATGTGGACATAATAATTTCCGTTGCGAGTGTACTTGAATTTGAATAGTTAATGTGTAAGTAGCATTTCACACAAAGCCCTCAATGTCGACCAGGAGACTCCAACGCATTTTAGTTCATTGGACACGTGTAACCCAATCTCACATTGAGAGGACCCGACAGGTAAAATAGTGCCATAATAACCTTAAATTTAAACTTGAACATTTTTCTTTATTGTGGCGCCGAGTATACGGGATGAAAATGTCTATATTGTCACACACACAAAAAAATCCCTACTAATAATAACTAGAATCTCAACATAAAGCTAGTTTTAATGATGCCTTCTTATGAGATATTATCATTTAAATTAATATTGAACCTGATCCTCGCTCTAACATTTTATTTTTGAGATGCATTGTGTGTCGTTCTGATGTTTATATGGTGTGGACTTGTGTGACATTCGTGTACAGCATATGTGATCAAATGTCACTTATGCCTCAAAGGGTTTCGGAGGAGGAGGAGGAGGAGGAGGAGGAGGAGGAGGGGTGGCTCTTCTGCAATAGATGCAATAGATATTACTAAGCAAAAGTAATAATAGTTAAACAACTGAAATCAGCAATGATAAAAAAAAAAGTGCAAATATATATTGAAAAGCCTGATTATGCAATAGAGCGGAGGAAATATTTACCTCCTTCAGTCATCCGACGACCCTGAGGTTCAAACTCAACATGTAGGATGTGAGCTTCGCCACAACACTGTTGGATGGAGTAAATAAAAAATAAAAAGGATGCCGTTTGCGGGCTGACCTTGGCGGCCGGCGGCACATTAGATCCTTGCAACAGCACCAGGAATCTTTGAGCCACCGGCGGCAGAGCGTGTACCAACACATCCACGTGGGAGCGCTAATAATAAACTCAGTAGTGCGAAAATACTGCAAGGTGTTCCCCTGCATGACCCTTCCCTCTGCCCGGTTACACTCCAGTAACGGCGCGCGTCGTCTGCCAGGACGTTCTGTTGCTTCAACTGTTGAGCTTTTCACTTGCACCTCGCCGCCGCCGCTAATTGCTGGTTGCCACTGTTTCTCTTGATGTCACAGTGATGATGAGTTGCGGTTTAATATGTCCCTTCGTGTTCTTTTTGTTTTTCTTTTCCCCAGAGGAGTTTGAGGTGTTTTCACAACTGTGCCGGTGTGACAAAATGTTCAGCTCCATTTAATTATTTTCATGTCGGCAACAAGACTCTTTGATTACTAGGAGCTTCGGCATCTCGTCCATCTTTGATTGACGTCCATGCTCTCCTGCTAAATTATGTTTAATCATATGGGAGGATGGATGAAATGTCTCTCATAAAGAGTGAAGCTACATTACCAGCAGAGTGGAAAAGTAAATCCGTGAAAGTAGAAGCAAAGCAGGGGAGACGGCTAACGGCTGCACATAGTTTTAATCATGTTCTGTGGTCATTTTTGTTCGAGTCTCGAGCCTCCCCTTGAAATCACCAGATTTTTATTTTCCTTTCATCCTGTTGCACTGCTTAAAAATAGAAAAGCACCATACACATAAAACACTGAAAATCGCTTCATGCCTCCATGCAGATCGTCTGATGTTTTGACACTGAACCGTTCACGTCACACAATTTCTTCAGTACGTCGCCTTTTCCCCCCCAATCAAACTGCAGCAGCTTGATTACAGAGTGATTGAAGGTCAAATCGTCTGATTTTGTGCAGTTTTCACACAGGATGTGCATTCGTGTCTCCCGCTACAACCAGTTACAACGTGAGATTCATGAATGAATCTGTGAATGATGTATTTATTTCTCGCCGCCAATCAGAAGGATATCGTCATTCCTCGCTTCAGAGCGCTTCTCATTAACTTCTCGCCACACATTGGAGAGAGTTGTCAGAAAAACTTTCAACATCTTGTTCAAGCTTTCAGTTTTTTTTTTCCTTGATCAAAAGTGAGAAAGCAGGTATCCCCCACAAACCACCATCTCATAAACACCCTCCTTCGTTTCTGCCACAAATCACATCCGTGCCAATTTTGCCTCCTGCTTCGTTGCACAGACGCGGGTAAAAGAGACCTGTTGGATGTTTCTCTTCCCAGACCCCAGTGCCAGCCAGGCCATGTCGGAGGAGAAGCTGAACCACGAGGCCCAGGAGCTGGAGAAGCGCCTCAGCATGCTCTCCCACGGGAGCAGCTCAGGTAAGAGGGATGCAAATCTCATTTCATTTCAAATGGATGCTGCAAATCCTCCTCCTCTGAATGGTTCGTTACGTCGAAATCCCAAAGCACACATAGCTATTTGCTAACTTCCTCTCCTCCACATACAGTAAATGAAGCAGTGGCTTTTTTTTTACGTTTATGTTTACCGACATTACTTACACAAATGTAATGTTCCTATTCAGTGAGTACCATTGAGAAACCCTTCTGGGTGGAAGAGGAGAATCATATTGTGACGCTTATTGATAGAAGCATTAAATTAATTCCTTATTTCTGACAGCTTCATCCACGTACTGCCCCGGCCCAGGTGGGGACGACCGCAGCATCTCCGGTTCCTCTGACACGTCGGACACCAGCCAGTCAGACGGCAGCGTCGGCAGCCGGCTGGCCATTTGGACCGAACCGTCTGCTAACCCGCCCGAAGGCGCCGGCCACGCGGGCAGTAAAGCCACGCTGCTGATCGTCGAGAAACTCTCCGTCTCGCAGGGGGCTGGAAACCGAACCGTCGCCAAGCCCCCCCGGCAGCTTCAGGAGATCGGCCGCCAGAGTTCGGCCGACAGCGGCATCGCCACCGGCAGCCATTCCTCGTACTCCGGCAGCTTCTCCTCCTACACCGGCAGCCTGGACATCACCTCCGGGGAGGACTTTGGGTCCGTTTTCAACTTGCCTCCTCACTCAGCTCAAGACCTGAGCCCTTGCACTTGCCCCACTGTTCACGGACATGACTACCAGGTGCCTACATCACTTAGGTATCTGTACGACACTCCCAGGAGCCTCCTGCAGGACAGTGAACCCTCCACCTCCACTAAACACACTCCCGCTCCTTCCAGCGCCACGACGGAGTCAACAAAAGGGGACAGAAGCAGCGCTGCGACCTCTGAAGGTCATTCTGAAGCTCCCGAGAGACAGTCCATCAGTAAATCTGTACAGAACCCACCAGAGGAGAGTAAGAAAGCCAAGGTGGCGCCCTCTAGTGACTCCTTTCAGGTCTGCAGCTCAATCACGTCCGTCTCCAAAACCATTGTGACCGTCTGTTCGGTGTGCGGTGGATTGAAGGTAAGTAGGAATATCACTCACCCTTTTTCCAAACAAACAAACTCAACTCTCTGCTCATTGGCCGTCTGTTTTTTGTTTTCTATAAAAGCTGACTCGTCATTATTCTCCTCTGAACCCTCTTGACGCTCTCTTGTGTAACTCGCCGCCGTGCAGTGGCAGCGTGCGAGCCCAGACTTTATCACCAGTATATCATCTGTTCTGCATCTTGCTGTCACTGTGACCTTTGCGGGATGGTGCTGGCGGACAGTGAAGCCGCTTTGCATTCGGTGTCAGAGCGACTAACAGTCCCACGGTCCATCTGTCTAACAACTTAAGATTTCTCTACCCGACACAGTTTGACACCGCCGCTGAATGTGGCTCATCGAGAACCGGCGAGATGACACTGATCGGCAGTGTTTACCTCTGCATCTGTTGATTACAAATCTGCAAAGAAATGCTTGGTTTTACAATATGTTCGACCGCTTCGGCCGTACTTTGTCATCAGTTGCCGGAGCATTAACCTCCAACCTGACTGGCCTTTCGTTTGTCCTTCATGCAGGACAAACATCGGAGTGTTGCCAGTGAAACTCTCTGTCTCAAAGTTTTGCTCTTGTTTGTCTGAGTTCGGTGTGCAAATTCTTATTTCCTTGATTGATTTATCAACAGATTGTTTGTTCTCATTCATAAAACAAATAAGACTTTTTGATAGATTAAATCATGAATAAGATTTAAATAAATGTCCAAAACAGATACAGTGAAGATATGAAACTTTTGAGGAATATGGATTGGTCCATTGCTTTGTTATGTTTACTCATTGTTGAAATCCTTCACCTGATCGTCCCATTCCCACAGTTAATAAGCACATTTGTATTTCTGGACCGACACGCAGAAGGTTGATTGCGTCATCTTTGATCACATGCGGTTCTTTGTCTTTGGCAGATAAAACCATTGATCTTAAGTGGTATAACATCTTAAATGAATTAGTTTGTCACAAAACTACTCCCAATTGTATGCATTTACATTGAAAGTGTGATGTTTTAAGAGGGTGATGTGTATACCCAGAGAGTTTGTCCTCGGCGAAGAGGAACTTATTGCTACAGAACACAACAAAGAAACTTTTTGCCAAATATAGTAATCACAGTTTATAGATTTGATGGTTCGAGTGAGCAAGAAATGATCAAACTGATTCATCATTGTTGCCTTGTGTAGAGTGAAGCATGGTGCACTGTCAGACATGATGCATCTGGAAGGGAAGAAATGGAAAAAAAAGAAAACTCACCAAAAGCTCTTGACTGGTCACTTCTTGGTTATTGTTTTACTCCAAACATAGAGCTCCACCTGCTGGTAGTGCACATAGTAAAGCATCCCAGGACACCTTTTGATAACTTGCCTACATGAAACAGCAATTTTCTTTTAGTGAGTCCACTGTCGGCCAAATTAAAGACGGGTAATCGGTGGGAATGTGCCGGAGACGGCATTAACGCCGTGGGAGGCCATTTATCACCCTCAGCCCGAGCAACACAATCCACCCCTGTAGTGTTTTTTGGCTCACAGTCGAAGAGCCGCATGAAAAGAAAACATCAAGTTTTAACTGCGGTGATGAGGGGGAGTATGTGTAATAATTCAATGAAAAAACAAATCCAAAGTAACATTGACCTAAGAATTCTCACAAAGCTTCTATTTGCTCTTAATGAGATCAATTTTGTAACTATTAGTACAAAACTTAACATTTTTCAATAAAAAATGGCTGAAATAAGGATGATAATCACCTCAAAATCCACTTTGAGTATTACACATGTCAATATAGATCACTAAACTATTTTGTACAAGTTCACTTTTAAAATCATTAACATGATAGAATATCAGGTTCTAAGGCTGTTGCAGAGGAGTGAGACTGAGAATGAAAGCGAGAGGGACATGAACTGTTCATTTATGCATCTAATAACCATTAAAGTCAAACTTTATTCATCTTTGACAGAAACTGAAGTTTAGGTTACTTTGTGAGTCCCTTGTGGAACCTGTCTGTACATTTGTTTTCTCATCCTTCGAGTTAACTACTGTACCTCAGCGCTGCACCAGTGACTGTTAAGGTCTCGGGGTCAAAAGGTCACAGTAGTAATGATTATAATCATGGCCAGTCCAGTGATATGAACTAGTGACATTTTCAGTTCTCTGAACCATAGGCCAGGGGTGTCAAACACATTTTCATTCTGGGGCCACTTGCAGCCCGATTTCTTCTTGATCAGCTTAACTTTAAGTTTTAAGCTTTACAGGCATTTTTTGTTGTTGTTGTGGTGATGCAGAGCATTCATAATGCAAATGTCTCGACTTTCACAAAACCACACAATTATTACTCAAAATTACTACAATCTCAAAGCCAATTATAAATAAACATTCTGCTGCAAAATACAGTAAAATGTCCAATAAATGTCTTTCAAAGCTGTTACATTACGGGTATTTAAAAAAAAAAAACTCATCCTGGCAGCATGGCTTTGAGACTAATGCTAGTTTTCATGGCAGCACCACCGATATCTCAGCTCGAATGTTGAAATTTGTGGGGGGGAAAAAAAATCAATGTTTTCTTTGGCATTTGTATAATTGTCTTGGTGTTGGACGGATTGGAGCCTCTTGCTGGCCTTATGCTTGAAACCCCTGCTGCAGGCCACAACGGCTCAATATGGATGAAAGATGAATGCTTTACTGCTGAACTAATGTCTTACATTTGGAGGCCTTGTCATTTATGCTGCACCCTGGTGGCTAATTTGAACGGCTGATTTGTCAACAAAAGTATCGGCTCTGGCCCAGCGTTTGAGCATTTCACTGGGACTTGTGAAGTTGTGTGGAATTCTGCATTTGATTGTTGTCAACAGAAGGATGAATGACGTTTGCTTAAATCCACAGCCAAAAAGAAAAAAAACAAAAATAAACCCAAAACATGCAGCCTTGTGTGCTCTGAAAGCACCGAGACACTGTTTTGTGGGCAATAAAAGATGTATATCAGGCTTGTCTCCACATTTTCACGCATTTTACACCAGATCTTTCTTCTCTTCTAACTCCGATAACATCATAACATTTCTATTTGATGTATTATTTAACAGGGAACGCCACAGACGCCTTCCACGTCTTCAGCGATACCGGCCATACCAGGTAAGAACAATCAGCGGAGGTCTTGGTTTGCACACTGCATGTCCTCTCCGTTGCATGAGTGCATGACGAGAGAAAAATAAATACTCTGATTTAATTTTGGGATCCCGATCTGAGTTGTCGGAGGGTTTTTCCTACAAAAGATCATGTTTTCAATCCAGCAGATGTATCTGTTGAAAAATCACCCCGCAGACCCGTCAGCATTGAAAACATGGCTGCAAAGAGAACATTTTTGGAGAAGCCTTGGGCCTTTCCCAGCTGCCAGGCTGAGGAGTCGGCGCTGATGAGGAAAGGAAGGGACAAGTTAACTAGTCTGTTAGCCGATCTGCTCGACTTTCCGAACACGGAGCCGAAGAAAGCCGGCGTGAACCCGTACGAGTCCATGAGCTTCAGAAATGAGCTCAATGCGGCGCCGGCGTTGCCTCCGCAAGACGTCCAGCCAGACAAAAGGGCCGTCATCTATGAGAACTGTCTGAAGTGTCAGGGAGAGCGCTGCCACCCTCCCCCGCGGGCCGTCCCGGCTAAAACCTTCATGAACCGCGACTTTTACGCTCTGCTCACCTTCCCAACGCTGCCGCATCTGAAGAAAAACCTAGAAGAAGAAGAAGAAGATGATGATGATGGGTCGCAGAAGGACGGCGAGACGAACGGTCGAACATTGACGGGTGAAGGTAAGACGCCTGTTCAGCAGCTTCCTCTTCGACTCTTCAGACCTTCACTTCTGGGCTCTTTCATCCTTCTGGTCCTTTTCAAGTGGATCTTCTCTTTATTCCTCATTTTCCTCCCTTTTTGCCTCGATAAAAATACACTTTGCTCCTGAATGGCTATTATTACAAAGTGATACCAAGAACTATTAATACATCTTTAATGTGTTTACATAACGCATTAAATATATAACATTGCCAAAAGTATTTTCTTAGTTATGCACACGATTGAATTCAGGTGTTCTAATCACTTCCATGGTCAGAGGTGCATAAGAACAAGCACGTACGTATGCAGACTATTGGTGAAATGAACTCTGAAATTGTCAATTTCAAGTTTCCAACTTCGTGGGTACAGTTCGGAATTTGTCCTCTTGCTGTTCCAACGTGACGGCAAACCACTGGACAAAGCAAAAGGTCCATAAAGACGAGGAGGAGAGTCAGTTTGATTGTCTTGAACTCTCGTCCCACATCGGTATCTCAGCTCACTAACGGTGAAAAGTCCCAATAAACAAACTCCTAAACCTTGTGGAAAGCCTTCTGAGAAGAGCTGAACCTGTTAGAGACGTCACTCAAGTTGCGTAAAAGCAGGCGAGCGAATACTTTTGGCAATATAGTGTAATAATCGTGTCTGGCTTTAATGTACAGCCTTTCTGCATTAAAGCAGCAGTGTTGAGTTTTTCTCCCGGTTGAACGTCTCTCCTAACACGCTGGTTCTCATTCTGTCCTTCGCGCAATATTCATGATTAATCCAGCTTTTTCTCCCTCCAGCACCAGTCAGCAGAGGGATGACATTTGCCCTTTTGTAAAAATTTGTGGTTTTGTGAGATGATGAATCAGTCCGCTGTTATTCATTCTCTCCACTGGATCTGCAAGAATTCATGCGTTTCTAAATGGAGCTCTTTGTCCGCCCTGGTTCATTAAATTGATGGGGAAAAAAAGCACAATGTGGGATTATTTTCTCTCCAGCATAAAGAGAAATGTCCCCTTTAATAATAATAATTAAAAAAAAAAAAAGTTAAATAAACGTGTATGTTTTTTCCTCTTTTTACCAGACAAAAGGCTCAATAGTAGAGAGGAAAGACGCAGAGTGGATCCTGCATATGAGATCATGGAGAGCCGGGTGCCGGAGAGGAACTCGGAGGTAGGCCAGTCCCAAACTCTTTCATCTGCTTTATCCTATCAACATCTCACACATTTCCACTGTGCAACTCATTATTCTCGGAGTCCAACCCAAATTTCTCAGGACAAAATTCGATCCTGGCAGCGACGGTTACATGTGCTTGTAAGGATTTAACGTGAAACACGAAGAGGTTTATTATTTTTACTAACAAAGTTAAGTCAAGTTATTTATGCCATATATGAATGGGAATATAAGCATTTGGAGGCTTGGGGCTGTCTCTGTAATGTTCCCTGTCTGTGTGATGAGCTGACCTCACTGCATTAATGCACTGAACTTGACGTATGTGCAGTCTGTCAGACATAACCGTCTGCTTTCTACATGGTTGTGCTTGTTGCCGAGACACGTTGCGTCTCGGAGGCAGGCGCTCAGCCGTAAGAAAGAAGAAGTCGGGCGGCGTCACGTCGGTCCTGAACAACAGCGACAAATCAAACACACACTAGGTTCCAGCTTCGGTTGTTGACGAGCCGCCGATTCAGCTCGGAGCCTGGGAAACATTCACAGAGAGTTCTTTATTCAAGAAAGTGACATTCCTGCCATTAAATTATGAAACTTTTAAAGAAAACAGATCGGCGTATTGTGTTGGTTCAGAGGTCCGCAGCCCCTTTTATTGGCATACCTGGCTGATTTTTACAAATGCTCTAATCTAGACTAAACAAAATGAACCAACTAGCAAAATCTACTTTCATAATAAGAAAAATAATAAAATACAGTAAAAATGGTTGAACTAAAATGATTAAAATTGCTCGTACAAAGAGTTGTTTTTTTCAGGTAAAGAAATAAGAAAAAAGGGAAAAAGAAAGGAAGGGAGAAACGATAACAGGAAGAAACGATAAAAGGAAAAAGGAAATTACAAGAACGGTAAAAGAAGGGGGAAAAGGAGGCACATAGAAAAAAAATAGTTGTGGCGAAAACTTCTCTTATCACAAGGAAACAAACAATGGCTATAAATAGATAAATAACTGAAGTGGCTAAAAAGCGTTCACTTTTCCCCCCACCTTTTTATGTCTCTCTTAATCTCTTTGTTATAATGTTTTTCAAAATCGTAACCGCGAAAGATTAAGATCCCTAATTGCCTCACTTAATGAAATTCATTTATTTCCTCGTAAAGCACTGTGAATTAGTCTGCATCTGAATGGCGCTATAGAAAATAAATTAGCTTGGCCTTAAACTAAACTGAATAGCTTCCTTTTATTTTTAGCCCTTGTGTCTTTATGACTGCCGTTCATCAGATTCCAGTAAATAAGTGCAGTTGTTTCATTTTTTATCTTCCTATTCTGGAAGACAGTTTTAAGCATTTGCAACTGTTGATTAACTATGTTTTTGTGGTAATCTCTGTAGAATAATCTCTGAAAACCTCGACCACTTATCATAAATAGTTCAAAGGAATGATTTTGAGCAACATTTAGTTTCATAGCAGTCCTTATTGCCAGTTACACGTTTGAACAAAGGCTCATGAAGTCGGAAAGTAATGAGGACACAAGAGTGGTTTTTGTGCTCTTGATGCTCTGTAATAATTATATTATTCATATGAAGTATAAATAAATTTTTAAAAGGCTCTTTGAAAACTATTGATTCAGACTTTGATCCATCCATCATCCATATCTTATTCAGCGAAAACCTAAGCAAAGCACTGGAGAATCCACGGAGGCGCTTTGGTTACATCTAATGACTATAAATATAATATAAAATGGGTATTTTTCTCATTTTCCAGCCCTTAGAATTAAACAATTGCTAAAAATTGACGTAGATTTTGTCTTTAGTCCGGGAGCTTGGTGTTACACGGAGTCAAAACTCACACATTCATTATTATTTCTGATTGTGAGAATTATTCCCTCTGAGGAATCTCTGTTTGTGAGTGCTGTGCAGACGATGACGCCTCGGCGAGGCTTAAATCAATGTGACTGTACTCTCCCACCAACTTTCACACCACAGTTGCCGTCTGGAATCACAGATTATGAGGCTCCAATCTGAAAGGCGTGCTTAGCCTTCCATAACAATGAGACAGACGGTTTCTACATGTAAGACGCCGTCCTGATTTCTCCCCAGCGGCAGTCTCTTGTCTATGAATACTCACAAAGTGTCCACCGAGCTGTTGAGGACAAAGTCGTCGCTACGCCTCTTATGTAATGAACTTACTGTATGTGGTGGGTGTAGTGAAGTTCTGAACGGCAGTGCTCTGTGTGTGTGTGTGTTGCAGGCAGAAGACAAGAAATACGAGCTAATGGGCAGCTATGGTCAGCAGAGACTCCTGCAGGATTCTGAAGGTAAGTGGGCCTAACATTTCTTTTTTCATTATGCAAATCGAAGGGTCTGCGGCTGCACAAATGGATTCTTTTTTTTTTTTTTTCCCCCTCCATTCAATGGGCCATTTCTGGGTTTCCGAGCACTTTGGTTGTGCATCACTCAGCCTCCTCACAATAACCAGGATCCTTTGAATTAAATTGATGAGTCATAACAACCGAAACCAGCGTCCCTGCAAAGCATCACCTGGTGTGTGAGATGAAGTGAATCAATAACCTGAGATCCGTAAGAATGCTGGCAGGAACATGCTGCAGGTAGTTATTTCAGCGCAATGGACTGTGACAGTGATGGGAAGCAGTTTTCATGAGGTTCGCTTGCAGCAGGATGCTATAAACCAGTTTATCAAACGTACAAAACATGGCCACTGTGGTGATACTGTGTGTAAAAGCTTCAGTCAAAGTGTTTTAGTGAGACAAGGAGCCATAACTCAACATAGAGGCGTAAAAAGAAAATGCTGCATTTTGGAGGATGGAGTCAGAGCATTTTCAAAAAGTTGCGTTTTCCACCTTTTGAAAAGTTCGGCACCTCGGGAGCCTATTTTTTCTGTTTAAAAAGTTAGGTTTTCAGTGTCTTTGAGCCCCGTCATCATTTAAACTGACAGACAAGGTACCACATAGGTTTTCTGTTTTCACTTGAAAACGTGTTTTATACAACATCCCCCCACTGGAGACTGAACTGGACACACTACTTTTCACATAGAGGCTGTGACTAATAATAATAATACATTTGAAAACAAAAAGGCAGATAATAACTCCACTGCAATACATTTAGACTTTTTCTGAGCTGTTTCCATTTTTTAGACAAGTCAGTGTTCTTTTTTGTTTTTGTTTTTGTTCAGTTGACAGAGAAATTATTTCCCTGGAACATCCATAGTTTTCATTATTGTTCGGTTTGTTACATAATATATCTTTGCGTTCTGCTGCATAACAGTCTTCACAAGCTTTTATCTCATGTCTCTTTCATCTTTTATTCAACTTGCGTCAGAAAATTCCTTAGTTGGAGGAGAGAAAAAAAAAAGCATTTGATGAGCACGTGTTGTGTAAATATTCACTTATACATTCTGACGTTGCTTTTCGAAAAATAAATCATACAAGCCAGAGTGTATTTCTTTTTTTTAATGAATTCAACTGGGAGAAGGCATCACTGATCAATCACATTTGTGTCGCCATGAATACAAACATGTAGTCCAGGACTGGTTTTATTGTGATTTTCAGCGGCCCGTTGCAGCCCGGTCGTCTGCTCCTTTATTTTGTTTCTGTCGCGTTTCATTAGAGGAATTGTGTCTGGGGGAAAACACACAGACGAGTAACCAAACCGAGCATGTCGGTGTGTGGCGGACTACCTGACGTGAGGTGAGGGGACACTTGTCGGGGGACATTTGACCACTTAAGCTTCCCACACCCAGAAACATGCCCTCAGTCCAATGCACACCTGCTCTACCAAGTCCAAGCAGCCGTCACACCGTGGCAACAAACCCATCAGTCATGTACACACACACACACACACACACACACACACACACACCCAGCAGCTAGTTAATGGTCGGAGGCGGCCAATTCTCTGAGCCCTTGGTTAGGACACAAGGTTCACTGGAAAAGAAAAGTTTTTGTTTACTTCTTACATTGCACACATGGATACAAGGATGTGAATCATTTTAAACGAAGCGCTGATACTGATACCAGCATCAGGTCTGCTGCTCCGACCAGTGAAAAAGATCCGCCGTTGTTGTGATTGTCCTTCTATTCACGCATTTGCAGAGGAACTCTTTACTTCTGCCTTGGTGCACATTTGCCATGGCCAGTGTTCCCCCCCCCCCCCCCCCCCCCCATTTCCACAGAGATGGAGTCTGAGCATTTTCACAAAGTTCCACAGTGGAAGCAGTTTTCAAGAATGTTCTTATCTGCAAAGAGCAGAAAGAAGAGTCCTCGATGTTTACCGCTGCTGGTTTATGTCAGTCATATTTAAAATAAATGTTTGTTTTTTTAACTTTCTGTTTTGCAATTCATTTAATTTCCCATATTTCACACACGATGCCATTGATTGCATCATAACATTTTCAGACAATCAAGTTTTATAAATGATCCTGGAAAGCTTGAGGTCGCTAAATGAGTGTGCTGAAAATATAAGCTCTTTTATTATATAACGTGATTATTTTTTTTAATTAAAACATTTTACCACATTTAAAATTCAAAATGTCATTTTCAGCATTTAACGCCCAAACCACCAGACACTGGATCTCCGTGTCAGTGCCACTGATATGAAGCGACGAGCAGCCCACAACCTCCTCCCACACCACAATCTCTACAAATGCACCCTTTGTGTTGGAGCTGGTGCCCAGCAGGCAGACTGTAAACACTGTGGGAGTGACTCTCAGGGTACAAAACATGAATCAGGCCAGGGACAGAGACCTCTTACTGGAATATATAGCCCACTTTCAAAATAAAGAGTGGTTGTACTTTCATTACGGTGTTATGAGTTCTAATATTTATGTATGAGTATACCTGTGGATTTGACCTTATTTGACCCTTGTATGTATTTCATTCTGGGTGTGTGTGTGTGTGTGTGTGTGTGTGTGTGTGTGTGTGTGTGTGTGTGTGTGTGTGTGTGTGTGTGTGTGTGTGTGTGTGTGTGTGTGTGTGTGTGTGTGTGTGTGTGTGTGTGTGTGTGTGTGTGTGTGTGTGTGTGTGCTTCTGTAGAAATTCATATGCAGACACACATGTAGTTTGTTTGCAAGTAATTTTATTCATTTAGTCATTAAGCTGCATTTTATCATCTCAAATGTGTCGTACAAACAATTATTAAACAAAGTATAGATATAACAAATCATTCAGTACTTGGCGACAAATTCTGAAACATTGAGGTTTAGAGTTAAAATTCTAACATCGATGTGAAATTTGATCAGACCAAACACAGGATGTGTCAGAGGTACAGTTTAATAAGAGATTACCTGTATTATTGGGGTTCAACTACAATTTTCTGTCACCGTTTTGACATTTTAAAACCGTTTATGAGTTTACTGGATCTTTACTTTAAGACCCCATTTACACGACGTTTCATGTGAAAATGCAACGTTTTGTCATTTGTTATGTCAGAAAAGTTTCAAGTGTTACAAAATATACATGCATTATTTTTTTATTTGCTTTGAGCAGTGACCATTAAACTTTCCTCTGTGGTGCCACAAGCAATCAGCTCAGTCCTTTCTTGGAGTGGGAGTGGATAAGGTTTTGAATCAACTCTTTCATTTCATTTATGTGCCGGAATAAGTGGCTGTGGTCATTCAGTGACACTGATAAATAGAGTTGTGTGTCATCTGCGTAGAATTACAGGATCTGAGAAGACGCAAGTAGATGGTAAATGAAAGAGTCCCAAGGATAGAGCCTTGTGGAACCCCACATGTGATTTTCATATGCTCAGAATCATATCTTCCTTTTGACACAGATTAGTCCCAAGCAAGTGAGATTTCCATTTTTCAATCAAGGAAACTTAAAGTAATTAACAAAGGATTGCATTGTATCAAGAGGCCAACTACAAATCTTTACTCCCTGTACTTGCATTGGGGATGTCGATTATTCGGCTCACCCTGAAAATGCAGCTGCTATTTGAACCATGTGTTTTCACCGCAGGAACAGTTGACTTTGAGTCGAGGTCACTGACCGCCACCGGGCATTACCTGTAACATCTCCCCGGGCGGGTTTGCAAAGTGCATTATCAAAAAGTTCCCCAGTCCCCCTCAGAGCGGTGGGCAGACCCACGGTTGTAATGGCAGCCATTACAAAACACCACACTTGTGCACTTGCTGCTTGGTGTCTGATCAATTAGGTTAGACGTTGCCGAAGGCTGAACCCACCGAGAGTCTGCTGGCGTCTAATGGCTCCTCGCTGATTGTATGAGTGTCCCCTGGGGTCGATGCTTCTTAGCTGCGGTAATGGTAGCCGCCGCCTACTGCCATTTAAAAGGAGCCAATAGCAGGTGATTGTATTTTTCTTTTCTTTCCCTTAACTCAAATGTTGCATATCACACAACCGCCACACGTTCACAGCACCACATCTGCATGAGAGTGTAATTACAACACAGCTGCGACAGCGTAGACGTCAAATGAATGCATTTCATTCAGTGTTTTATAATCCGACTCTGAAATGAGACTGCATCCATATTCTCATCAGTGCTTCGTCTTTCTCACACGCAGCCTCCACTTACAAATGAGAGGAGGTCGTAATCTCTGTGATGGTGACTGACGATAATCTAAAAACACGAGTGTGTTTGCAAAATCCAACACACACTGAGGATAGATAAGTGTTGAACTCGATATGTAATTCAAGTATCCATTGGTTGCTTATTACTACACTATGCATAAAGATTATGGACATTTATGTTTGATGGGTTGTTTCTTGAAAATGTTGAATTTAAAGCCACGAATGTGTGTTCCTTAGAAAGAACTGCAGATTTCATTACTTATTTCTAAATAAAAAAGTATCTCTGTTTTGTGTTGTTCATCTTTTAACTTTTTAAGGTTAAACAATTCAGCAATAATCAGAAGAGATGAAGCAGAAGTTACCGAAATGTGCATTTTTGTATGGATGTACATATACATACAAAACTATAGAAACTGGGAATACGTGTATGCACTAATACTATATAGAATCTCTGAAAATCCAGTTTTTCATCTTTAATCTAAAAAGCTGACATGAGTTTATTGTCTAAATCAGGATGTTGATCAGTTGCTTGTAGGCAACCGATATATTCCACATTTTAATTGCATATTCGTATCAATACATTCTGAAAATGCCCTAATTAAATGCACTTCTCAATGCAGCTGTGATAAACAACTTAAAAGGTTTTTTGAAAAGTGGACTCTGATGTCCCATCTACTGCAGTAATTGGCTCAAGACTTCTTTTGCACTATTTCATTGCCATGTTTGTCTGTTTACACAACAACGGTGCTCGGACCCACTGAAAACCCCACTCGTCACAAACGGCTCCCAAAGCGCAACTTTTTGAAAATGCTCCGACTCAGTTTTCATGGAAACTGAAGAAAATGCAGCTTTCTGTAAACACACCGAGTCTGTCACCATGGAAACGAGGGGGGGGGGGACACAAGTTTTCTGAAATGCTGCTGCTGCTCATTACAGCCGGAGCAAATAGTTTTTCTCCACGTGTCCAAGAAGTTGGACAATAAGAACAATGTTTTCCTCCAGTGTCATGACTCCCAATCCAACTTGGTCGTCTGTCCATACGAATGTCCGTGCGCTCGCCATTTTTAATGTTTATAGCGGCTTTTCAGTTGAATTCCTCAGACCAGATTCGACCGTCTGGCTGACCCATCGAGGCCCGCCGGCCGTATGTTTGACAGGAAATTTATCTTTGACATCAAACCCAACGAGGCATGAAGGTTTTGTCTCGGGTTGACAATATTTGCATCCAAGCCGCATCATAGCGTATCTTCATATCACATTTTTAGGAGAACTAGAGTCTGTCTCACTCGTTGCAGGTCTGTGCTCGCAGAGTGGAAGAGCGTTATTCAAGTTATGCAAATTTCAAGATATCCTTGAGTGTACTGTGCCCCGTTTTTGAAGGTTGCAGCTATCTTTGCAGGAATGCAGATGCAGGCATTAAACAACAACAACAAAAAAAAGTGGCTTTGGACAAAAGGTGTTGTGGAGCTGAAATATGCACATATTTTAGGTAGATGCGTTGAAACTGTATGAATAACACACTGAAACAAACGGCCGGTGTGTATTGGGGATGAAGCAGTGAGGAAATCCTCATTATTGAGAGCCTATCAAGTATTATCAATTAGACTGAGAACTTAATTAGTCAGCATCGTCGCTGTGATTGTTTGACAGGAAAAGCATTTGTTTCATTTTAATCCTTTTTTCCCCCCTCCAGTGGCTTAACTGATTAACTGAGTGGATTATATGGGGACTATTTGAAACTGCTTAACAAAAGTAATATTTGCATATTTACAGTTTGGGGGAAAAAACAATTGGTAATTAAGATTTAAGTCATACAAAATCAGTTTTTCTGGATTAACAGGATTAGTTCGAATAACTTTTATATCAGTTTTTCCAAATGTGGGAGGTCACTCCGCATTGTGCCGGCATCCAGGATTTTCACTAATTGTCTGATTTTATCTCGCGTCAGCTGGAACGTATTTCTGAATCCCTGCAAGGTCCAGCAGATCAGAACTGAAGTGATCAGATCGACTGGTTTGTTGAAATAAATTCAACTTCAAACTCACGAGTGCAAGTTTCTCACCCAAAGAGAACTCGGATATATTCCTTCCTAAAAAAAAAAAGTCTCATGAATTGATTAAAGCTGCTTTTTTTTGTGTGTGTGTGTGAATGCAGTATTATCTTTACAGTTTCACCTAAAGATGATATCATCTCTGCACACAAAGCATTTCCATGTCGGATGGGACGTTTTGCTGCAGCGGCTGGACAGAAAAGAAAAATAGCCCGAAGGTAGAATTAAAAGGACAATAGAGATTTACTTCCTCGAAATTACAATAACTTATCCAATAATTTATCTTGGTGGTATCCGCTCGTACGCATAATGAGCCTCGGGAGGAGGGCCATCTACTGTGGTTTAACTGCGAATCCCCCCGAAAAGCCTCCGCGCTTCGCTTCTGGAAGCGGCGTCGCGGTGGTGTTATTGTGGATGTCTGTAATTAACACGAGGCCACGGATCACCGCTCGTAGCTGCTCCGCCTGGAGGAGGAATCGAGCGTTTGATTCAGGTTATGTGTTAAAAAAATAAACAACAAAAAAACTGCTCATTTCATTTTGATCCCTTATTAAAGCGATGATGTCGACAACAAATCCTGCTTCAAAGGAGCGTCAGAGAGAAGGGCTGTTATTGTTTGGTGAATTCAACACATTCATGAAGGAATCCACTGTTACAATATGTGCTCCATTGTCATCTAAATTATAATTCAAAATGCATGCGAGAGCCACACTGTTACATTAAAGTCTATTCTGTTATTACAAGGTGCACAAGCAGCATGACAAACTGTTTTTTTTTTTACATTCATTGTCATGTAAATGCATTATTTTCAAAGGTATTTGGGTGATGATGAATGTGGGTGGCAAGGAATCTTCTCAGCAGAGTAAATTACTAGTTTGTTAAAAAATAACTGCTCAATTCACACCCTTTTTTTTATTTTTTATTTAAATGAACAAAGCACCACCTGGGCTAAATTTACTCTTTGCTTCTTTCAGGAGGCGTGTTTGTTTTCCCCCCGGAGGCGCCGCTGCTTGACAGGCCTCGAAGTGAAGGTGTGACATACGTGAATATTCCCATCAGTCCCACGTCCAAGAAGCAGCTGAACTACATGGAGCTGGAGCTGCAGGAGCCGGGCCACGGCGCCAGGGGGACGGCAGTGCACCTGCCTGCCCAGAGTAAGGAGGGCTTGTCTTTGCATTTACATGTTTGCGTTTACACTGCAACGTTTTGAAACCATTGTCCATTTTGAGAGAAATGGCAGAAACGCTAAAAACTATGACGTTTGAGTGACAGGAGTTGCCACTGTAATGAAACAACACACACGAGAAGAGTAAATGATGCTATAAACATTAACAATGGGGAAAACACGGACATTGATTGAAAATGGACAGACGACCAAGTTGGATTGTTATTACCGTGACTGTCGACTATAAAACTACCAAGTCCTCCAGGAGAATATGGACTGGGACGAGTGACACTGTGGAGGAAATGTTTTTTTTAATTGTCTGAGTATGTGCAGAATAAAAAAATAATGGCAACAATATTGTTTTTGCTCCCATTTTTCATGAAGTGAAACTCAAAGATCTAAGAAAATAATGCTTATTCCTCTCAAATATTGTTCCCAAATTGATGGATGGATTATCTTGGCAAAAGAGAACTGCTCACTAACACAGATTTAGATAAATTTGCCAACAATATTCGAGAGGAATAGACTTTTTGTATAAAAAAAAATTGTTTTAGATCTTTGAGTTCAAATCATGAAAAATGGGAGCAAAAATTAAAGTGTTGTGTTTCTAATTTGGTTCAGTATGTTTACTATGGTCATGATGCCTGTACACATTAGCAGTGTTTCAGAAAAGTCACATTTTCCCTCGTTTATACAGAATCAGAGTCGGCACGTCTTCTGGCTTGAAACAAATGGCCACCAGCTATCGGCAAAGAAAGAACACCCTCAGGCCACTACATTCATCCTCCATTTATCTGGCTTTTAAGCTTCATTCACACAAGGGTCACCAGTCAACCACAGCACATTCACCCGTCATCGATCATTCAGCGTCTATCATTAAAACATGAGTGATGTACACACAAGATACTCTGTGTTAAGGGAAGTGATTTGAGGTGAATTGGTGAGTCAGGGTGATTTTTTTTTTTCTTTTCTTTTTTAATGCTGTGAAGCCTGTTGGCGATGTATTCCACCGTCACTCATCGCCAGGCCCGGCCGGCTTCAGCGCCTCAACAATCTCAATGGATGAACATGTTGAAGATGATGGATTGAAGTCTATTTATCATTTTACAATGTGTAGCAACTTTCACAGTAATTAGATAAATAAGGTCACAAAAAATTTAATCAAAACACGTAACAGAATTAGATAACAGCTAAACAAATATGTGCAGATATATCTCTTCTCTCACTGTTTACGTGTCGACAGTCACAGCAAACAGACATAAATCCACTCGCCGCTGATTTGACGGAGGCTTAGACCACAAAGTTCCAGGTCCACTGTAAGAGATCGTGCAGGGAGGGAGGGAGGGAGAGACAGAGAGCATTAACGCTGTGGGAGGGCATTTATCACCCTCAGCCCGAGCAACACAATCCACCCCTGTAGTGTTTATCGCTTCACAGTCGAAGAGCCGCATGAAAAGAAAACATCAAACTCTTAACTTCTGCGGTGAGGGGGAGTATGTGTAATAATTTAATAATGAGAGTGAGGGAGAGAGAATCTGTGCATTTAAGCATCTGATAGCCTTTAAAGACAAACTTTATTCATCTCTCTCAGAAGTCAGTGAAATGCAGAACAGAGCCTTTAATTTCTTTTGCTAGACATGATCTACAAATCATCCCTGACACGGGGTTTATAGGTTATATATTGCAAAAGGGAAATATAAAGTAATCCCATATTACAAAGATACTGTTTAAATTTCAAAACAAAAATGCCAGCCTATTGAGATTTTACAAAAGAGAATCTATTTCATAAACAAATTATTTCATAATTTGAATGCACGTCCTTTTTTATTTTAAAAATCCAAATTTAAATCCAATACAATCAGAGAAGGAATGTCTCTGCAGTTCCTTTTGCTGTTGTTCACATAGAATAAAACAATCGTTTTAATGTATGTCACACAGCATAGTAAAATAACAAAACAAACCAACAACACATTTTCCGTCCAGACTTACAGACGTATAAAAGAACTGCTGCACAATAAACTGGAGTATCAATATGGAGTGAGCATGAAAAGTCACTGCAGCTGCCTGATTGGTCTGTAATTGTATTTGACCTCATCAGAGTTACAGGAATCGCTTTCAAACGATTGCGATGATTTCCTGTCATCTCGGGGAAAAGACAGCTGAGTCCTTGTCATCGGAGACACAGAAGTGAGCCGTAATTGACAGACAAGTCGGCTATTAGCGTCGCTGCCCTCAGGAAAACCAGGACCGTTTGAGCTCCGACACAAGCGAGGTTAATGTGTAGTGTCAGCGATACAGTTGATATCCTCATTAATCTGTCACCTGGGAGGAGGAGGGGAGAGGGGGGGGGTCTGTGTCAGCACTGGAAGGAGGTCGGGAGGCGTTCACATCACTGCTCCATGGCGGGATCCCCTCGACTCCTCATTTCCTTTATATGAGATTTAAAAAAATACACAAAGCTGATCAGTATGCAGCAGCGATGCACATTTTAGTGATTTTCGCACACACATACGGTGGCTGATTTTCCGATTGGGCCCTCTGACATTTCACTTATTTGATTTGCACACAAGGAGAGGGACCAAATTATGATAATTTCAGTGACGTGCATATGGAAAGTGGTGCGCGAGGAGAATTTTTAAAGGGCTCGGCTGTATTATTTGCACGTCTGTATGGTTTCTGTTGCGATGCTCAAATACGCATTTAAAATGACAAAGTCTGAAGTCTATTGGTGGAGATCAGGGGTATCAAACACAAGGCCTGGGGGCTGAAATGGGACCGCATAATGCCCTGATCACCCAAGAAAATGGTAAACATTCCAAAGAAAACAGTTTTTTTTTCCTTAACTAATTTCTTAAGCATAGTAGACACAACACAACACTGAGACCTGCGATTATTACATATTTTGGCCCAGACAGTAAATCATTAAAATGTTCAGATTGTAGTTATTTTATGTAGTAATTGTTTGGTTTTGCGAAAATATCAACATTTTCTTCTTGTATACTCTGCCCCACAACAAAGAAAAACTTTCAACTTTATATGTAAAGATTATTATGGCACTATTTTACCGGTCCTGCTCACTCAAGTGGATCAATTTGGACTGTATATTTGCAGTAGTATAGAAATTCAGTATTACACTTCTCTTGTCTTAAGTTTTCCTTTTGTTTTAATTGGTTTGACTTGTCCGATGAAAGTAGCCTCAACTATTTAGATTTTGAAGCAACTGCAGATGCAATGGCGTGAACATTTTCAACTATATAACTGTGGAGGCAATGATAATGCTTCGAACCCCTGAAAAGCTGCACCAGGACACTTAATTGATGCGCCAGATGAATGAAAAGTCTTTATCTGCAATTAAACACATTGCTCCTTGAATACCAATCAAAACATTGTTTGCATTAAAATCATGCTCATCTTTCCAAACATCCTCATGTGTACCTGACTTCAGCAGTCAAAAATTGCTGGTTGGAACATCTTACCCACAAAAAGAAGAAATTATTTTGCGATCCGTGGATTTTTAAAAAATTCTTTTAAAAAGCATCCTCTCCAAGCAACATTAGCGTAGATATTAGAAAATTAAATTGCAAGTGTGAGATGAGACTATATTGACTATAAAAACAAAATCCTTTAATTCCTCGCTAAAAGTAGCTTTTTAGTCTTGCAATCGGTAAGGCTGTATTTCCCCATGTTTAAGCTTAATTCAAAATGAATTAAATAAATCGTTCCATTTGCTGCCACAGTTTATCATCAATCCGCTCAATGGAAGAGTGCCTAAAATACTTGACTTTGAATTGAAGAGGGTCTTGTGTGTCTCCACAGGGAAAAGCTCCACCAAATACGCCCAGATTGACATCACGGCCACAGAGACGGCCCACAAAGTGGGTGCGCAGCACGCCCTGGGTCGGCAGGAGGGCCTGCACACGCTGGAGCTGAGAAGAAAGGGGACGCCACATTGACTCGTCCTTCACCGAAAAGTTGAAATCAGCGGGGAGATTTCCTTTTTTTCCCGACTACATCAGAATATAAACTGCAAAAAGGACGAGGCTCTGATGACGGACTGTGAGATTCTTATTTTACTTTTTGAATACAGATATATATATATATATATATATATATATATATATATTTTATAAGCTTGCACATGCTGATCTCTCACACAGTGCCGTCTCTTCGGCGTCCACTTTGCCAGACCGGGACACGCCCCTGTAATTTAGGCTTGAAGATGGAGCACCGTTTCAAAAGGTTCGGCACGTGATTGGGGACGGCATTTCAGGCTCGGTCCCCTTTTGTGAACTCGGGCGTCTCACTAAATGGCATTATGTCAGTCCCGGAGCCTCAAGCAAACTCTGAGAAAGATGTGCCAGTCCTGAGCTGAGTCACCGGCTCCGATTAAACCCCCAGAGCGGTGGCATTTCACAGCTCACGCCGGCCATCCCCTCATAACATGCAATATGCTGTTTCGCCCCCGTTTCGGGAAAATGAGGCAGGGCCGGAAGAATACGAGCGCAAACCCTCACAACGTGATGACGCTCATTTATTTATCCATCTATGAGAAATTCCACGTTAGTTTAGTTTAGATTTGGGGTCTATTTAATCTAGTCTTACTGAAAATGCTGCAGATTCAGGCACAACAAGCAGGAGTTGTTCAGTTGTGATGTTCAATACCACCGATGTGATTTCTAATCAAATGAAACCATAGCTGGTATTGCCCATAATGATTCTTTGTACAAAAGCCTTTTGTGGAGTTAAAGACGCGCTTTGTAAAAATGTTACACGCTTCCCAAAGACTGGTTTCTTTCCGACACTTGGTTTGGATGTTGCCAATAAGTATTTCTTTACTGAGTGCATCAGTCATGGTGTCTATTGTTTCAGGCTGCGTTAACAAGTGCAACTGCAAGTTTCAAGTGAAAACTCCTCCTTTTCGTTTCAGAAAGGTTTCATGATTACACAGCAACATTCTGAAAACAATGTCTTTTTACACAGGAAAGGCAGAAATGCTGAACAAAATTGTAGTTTTCAAGTTGAGCCACTAGTAGCTGCTGTTGTTTGTTCAACACACACACACACACACACACACACACACACACACACACACACACACACACACACACACACACACACACACACACACACACACACACACACACACACACACACACACACACACGCCTGCAGGGAACATTATGCTATAATCATTAACGCAGACGGTTAATCGGGAGTAGTGACACTCTGGAGGCAACCGTTCAACTTTATTATTGTCCAACTACTGAGCATGTGCAGAACAACTATTTACTATGACCATAGCAGTGTTTTCAAAAAGTTACATTTTCAGTGACTCATGTAAAGTTTCAGTCCTGATTCACTTCTACTGCTTTTGAAATAGCTTCGAGGTTATCATCCACAATTCCTTACAGGCTGAATAAGTCATTCACCAACTAGTATATAATATATACTATATATATATATATATATATATATATATATATATAATGAATAGGAAAGAAAAACATCTGAGGATTGTTTTCTCAAACAACTTTGTGAAGATGTTAACATTTTTAATATTATTCCTCATTGTGTGTGTGTGCACATCAGCTTTTTATCACAGTTATTTAAAAAATTTACATTATATAGCGCTACTCATTTCAACGGATAAAGTGTAGTTTTGTGTCATAGTCACGCTTTCTTTTAGTTATGTTGACTGTAAATACATTTTCTTTATATTTAGCTGATGTGGACTGTCATAAAATATACATGTGGGGACGTATATGTAAGTACAAAGATGTATGGAAAGTTCAAGGGCCTGTATCCTCTGGCACTTTTTTTTTTTTTTCCTCTCGTTATCCAATTTTTTTTCCCAGTAAATTATTTATAACTGTTGCTTTGATGTGTTCAGTTTGTTTTTTCTAGAACGACAATAGCTGATATAGGGGACTTTTCCTTCCCTGTACAGTTGTAAACCAGTTTGGTAACATGATATATAAAGCTGCCTTTACCACAAATGTGTTGGTTTTTTTTCTGTCTGACACATGTCGCCCGTGACGATGCAAACAGCTTCAGGCTGGCACAGTTCTCACTTTTCCTTCTGTCAGCCATGATGCTGAATAGCAAATGTGTTTAAAAAGAAAATTAAAAAAAAACCCAGACTTTACAGATATGAATTTTGGATTACTCAATTCCAATCCTCATGACAGTTCAAGTGAAAAGGCCCTCAAATGGCTACATTTTGAAAACGAAGTCCGTTGACATAAAGATGCCGAGTTTGCGTGGAGAGCCAAAATAGTTTTTTTCAGTGGCTCCGAGGACTCTGTTAATTAACGGACACCCAAAACCAACAAAAGTCCCATATACAAGGCCTTAATCTGTTCAATTCCAAACTCCAGTTCCCAGGTAAAGAGAAATAGCTTTAAGCAAGCAATCATCATGAAAACTGGAGAATTTTTCATCTTCATCGTGGTAATCCTGCACAGATCAGTGATGTCCTGCAGCACACGATGGGCATGGCTTCTGAAATCTCTGCATTGTTTATATTGTCGCCTTCTGAATGGAAATTACCGTCAACAGTCGCTCAGTGTGGCATAATAGATGACTGATCTGTTGTTAACGTGTAAGTAAAGCAACATAGTATTCAGAGAGTAATGGGACATTTTATCAGCTGCACTGTCATGGTGTTAATCTGATCAGCTGTTGTGCAGCTTGTCGGGTGAAGTTCCCTCCACCACAACAGACACAAGTCTGTTCCTCTCCTACATGCATACACCTGCTTCGCAACTTATGCTTTCAGAACACGCTCACATCAGTACGGTCTTTCCGCGAACCGATTGTTATCTGTGCTGCTTTGCAAGTTCTGTTGTCTTTGTTATTTTCGCTGCACAACACTGAGCCTGCAGGTCACCAGTGGTACTACTCTGCTTGCTACACATTCATAAACTCTTAAGCACTTTTGTAATTATTCAAAACCAGTTCATAATGTATTAAGTTGTTTAATATTGAGACATTTTTTGAATACTTGAGGAACATGACACAACCACATTGAACACGCATATAAATCCATAACTGTTGATAACATGGAGTAAAATCTGGTCACATTCAGAGCTGCAGTGTCTATTTGCCAAACGACTAATGCTTCTGGCAAAGACTAATACCGTATGTGCAGTGAAAACATCTTTGCTCTAAAGGATATTTGAGCTCCAACATGGCTCTCTGAGAGTTTTATAAAGGAAACAAAGCTTGATTTGCATATTACTTTAATGAGAAGCTGCCAACCAGGCGTTAAAATCTCATAATAGAACCGTCTATAGAGCGGGGTTATTAGTGGGGATTGTTCTTGTTTTACACGTTTCGAAGATGGTAATGTTTAATCTGCCTACCTTCACAGTGACATTCACCACGCTGACGTGTCACACAGTCACTGACCTGGAACAAAACCACATGGTGCTGGAAAGATTACTTAGAAAGTCAGACACTCCATGCATAGGTGAAAAAAAGCACAATTAACTGTCTCTGTGATGATAAATGATTACATTATAGATGAATTAGTATTGATGCCATTAAGAAACTAGTGGCAGTAGTTTATTGAAGTATGTAAATTGTGTGTGTAATTACAGGCTTTGCATTTTAAAGCAGTTCTTTTGTTGTTTGTTCCCTCAATGTCTCCCACTGTGACTCTCTAACAGCTGATAAACTTCCGGCCCAGTTCAGGACTGCCATCTGTGAATGCTGAAGCCCAGGGAATCAGCATTAAGCCATAAAAAGGAGGATTTTAAACATTTGTTTTTTTTCTGAGGCTTGCCTCTCTTCTTGAAACGTCTTGGGCAGGTAAAAATAAACAAAGCAGAACGTCATACAGAAATGATTTCAGTTTAATGTATCACGTTGACAGGGTGCTTTCACGTTATCACTTTTCTCCAGAAGCAGTAATAACGGCGGCGCCGGGCGATAAGTGATGAACTTGTCGCGCTGCTTCAATCGTACAGATGACAGCTCTCTGAATCTCTAGTTTCTCGCATTAAACAGCAAATAGAAGGTGAAGAGTGCCTCACCCTTTTTTTCTCATTCTGTACTAATGACGAGACAAAAGGTCTTGGCTTTAAAAAACACATTTACTTTTGGCCTGTCGGATAACATTTCTTATTAAGGCCCCGCTTAGGAAACGTTTTCACGTGAGAAAGCAAAACTTCTCTGGACATCACTTTACACGACAACGATGCTCAGAGCCACTGAAACGCAACTTTTGGAAAACATTTTCACTCCATCTCCGTGGAAATGTGGCAAAAATGCTACTTTTATGAAACGTAATAAATGATTCTTGTGCACAAGTAAATCAACAATAACAACAATGACGTCACCCAGAGTGTCATGACTCCAAGTCCATATTCTCTTGGGACTTGATAGTTTTATAATTGACAGTCACTCAGAAAAATAGTCCCACTTCTTCCTCTGTCCACTTCTCTTTCCTCTGGCGTGTTGTGCTGGTGCAGAGGAAGGAGCGGCGTCTGTGGCTGCTCCTTCCACTCAGTGCAGGAGGTGGGAGAGAGGAGAGCGATGACAAAACTATCCTCACTGATGGAGAACAATGCATGGGACTCGAAAATCACTGAGCAGCTCCAAACAGACTCCTTCAGGCCAAGTGTGTGAAGGAGAGATACCGCAGGTAAATCCTTCCTGCTTTTGTTTGACCTGCTCCCAGTAATCGCTGTGCCTTGCACATGCTCGCCGGCCACTACACTGTGTATATACAGCATATATACGATACACAGTATTTCCATTTAACTCTCGCTTGGAAAACATTTCCAAGATTTTGGACTTGAGACAGAAAAGTCTTCAGATGTGACTCACGATTCACGATTCTGGACACTGTTAGTTTCTTCAGGAATACACAGGACATAAAGTATCTAAAAAGCGCCTGCAAAAAGCACATTTCTATACGAACAAACGCCATCACACGCAAATTTGCACTGCGGTAACAAAGGAATCTACTAACACGTTCTTTGCACTGGTTCAATTATTTGAAATCTCCTTCTTTGCCTCTAAGAAAATGACATCTGGTGAATAAGTAATTGGTACTTGCAAATCAAACTGTCTGCTTTGCTTTGTCAATCTTGCACTTACATGTCAGAAAACAAATTCACACAACTCGGTGTGTTCAATTATTCATGCAAGGTAATCCCCCCCCACCCCCTGGTCCCTCATCGCCGATGTCGCCTCGCCTTTCAAAGAACTCAGATGAAATAAAGACTCAAATTTCATAAATTATGCAGGAACTGTGAGAAAGGGTTACGCTCCGCCAGTAGCACTTTAAGGCCAAACAGGAAATTGCCGCGCCAAAGTGCATTAATAATTCTCCAAGAACATTAAATACATTATTGTTGGTTCAGATAAAAGTAACTCCTGTGCCTCAGTCCACTGTGTCAGATGGTGAATTACCATAACTCCAGTCAAAATTATTTATGCCATTTTGACCAATGACGACTGTTTTTAGAGCGTGAGTCAGCATCTTGAGCCACAGGCCAGGCTGTCGGCACAATTCCCAAAAGTGAAATCCCCAATTCAGAAGAACAGGTATTTTAATTAATTCCACTAAAAACTGAATTGAAAGGTTTTAAGGGAGTCAAGAATATAATCCAACCAATCCATTCCTTGTATTTCTGTTGGGGAGCGTCGTTCTTCTCCTCTGCTTCCTTTACCAACACTTATTCATTATTAATGATCCATGCGTGCTTTCGCCATAAGATAAAACAAATAGGAGAAGAGCAGTAGGGAAATATTTTGTTTTGTTCAATTTGGCAATGCCCGATTTGTTGAAGCTATTGTGAATGTTCCTTCCCTTATCTAGAATATTGCAATCCTTCTCTTTCCCCTTATGAGCAGATGGTTGCATGACGTACTCAGTCTTGTCTCTATTGTACCAACGACTAGACACTTTAGTCATATTTTATATGAATTGCAGAGCAGTTAGTATATCTCTAGCTCATGTCAGTGTGATTTCAACAGCCATAACAACAAAATGACTATAAATGATTCCATCTCTGCATTATTTGCTGTATTATGCAGAGGAATAATAATAAGGAATAATTTAATCTCTCACGAACATGTCATCCATTCATGCAAATGTAATTTCTGGACCAACTCTGCACCTGCTAATCGTCCTCCTCGCTGCATGATATTGTTATTCATGGTTTTTCCTCCCCTTTTGTTTCAAATCGATTCTCTTTCTGTGCAGTGCACAGCAGCAGATTCGATTACAGCACACATGCCATTCAGGTGGTGTCAGTCCGGGTGAAAGGACACTGGGATTAGTCGATGTAGGTTAAATTAATTGTTATTTTTAACCTTGAAGTGGTTCGCAGTGCAGCCTCACACAAAGTGACCCTGCTCCACCTCCCAAATCCATGGAGGAAAATGCAATTTTTTACTTTTTATGTGCTGTTTTCCACTATTTTCATTTGGCTGTAGGTTACTGAAGGGAAATGTATTAATTGCTCTTTCCTTAGTTGAATCATTGCTCCCCTGGAACATTTTGTTTTGATTCTGTGTTTTGGGGTTATTTTGTTGTTAAAAACATCTTCATTAAACAGAAAGTGTAGAATAAAACACGACTTTTTGAAAATAGCTCCCAAGGTGGAACTTTTCAAAAGACTCTTTGTCCATGGAAATGAGTGAAAACACAACTTTTTGTAAGCACTGCTACTGCACATGCAGTATACTATATTACATATATTACAGCCACGGTGCGCATGCATGGCTGCAACGTTTGTGTGGTCTACATGTATCTGGAACCGGAGCGCTTTCAAAAAGTTGCACCTTGGAAGAAGTTTTCAAAAAGTTGCATTTTTAGTGGCTCCGAGCACCGTTGTTATCTGAACAGGCCCCTAAAATAAAACAGGCATTTTCCATTTTCTCTTGAAAACTGTTGGGCAAACGAGGCTTCAGTAATCTCGTTTCAAAACGATAGTAAACGCACAAGGATAAAGCAACCAAGTGCAGAAGAAAATATAAAACATTCATCCGAAATTTCTGCAGAATGCAGTTATAAAACAACCTAAATGTAATTGCTTTCAGCTTCAGCTGTTGAGTCTTACCGCACTAAGTGTGGCGCTACGGTCTCTTAACTCATAATGCACTGAAGCCTGAACCTACAACCTCACAGCTTCTAAGTAAATGTTATGCATCCACAAATAGCGGCTGATCGGTTTATCTGTCGGAAGTGATTTGTTGCAAATGGTCAAAGCCTCCAGGGTTTAGTAGCATTTCCAAACGCCAACCCAATAAACTCCAACCACTGACCTTTTTGCTCTGGTCATTGGGCCTGGTCATTGGCCTTGTTCGGCCCAACTCGATTATGACCCCTAATGTCTCACACAAACACACAAAGAGCCTCTTGTCGTCGCTGCCCACAAGGCATCTCAAGAGGAAATGCCTTAATCTTGTTTTTTTTTTTTTTTTTTCCTCCCCTCTCGCTCTCTCGCCTCCTCCTCCAAGCCTTCAGTCGTCTGTTTCCTGACGCCCTCATCATTTCTTGGGGTTTTCGTTCACTCTCAGATGAGCTCCTGCGATGATAATAGTCTGTTCGGATTTGCTATGATGACTCCATAATTTAATAAGACTCCAATAATCCAGACAGTTTAAGGACAGCGGAGGATACAAACATCATTATCGTATCTGCAGGACATCGCTGCCAAAATCTGCGAGGACTGAAAACACACAAACAAACACACGCATGCACATACATACACAAAAACATAAATGTGTCCATAAAACGTGCTAATTATCGAATTAAGTGTCCACACGCATTTACAACCAAAATCTGGACGAGTTGAAATGATGGACATTAGCTCACAAAAAGCATGTGAGAAGATTTTTTTTCCGGAGGCTAAATATTCTGCAGCGTGTTCGATAACACCACGTGACGTAAAGCACATTTGGGTGTAATCACTCCGGCCAACAAATCTAATCTGTCAGTCCTCGACTTTACATTGTCAGCTCAGCTGCTTCAGGCTGTGCCACGAGCTCATAGTCATGATTCACTCACACACAGGCACACACACACACACACACAAAATGTAGGCGAGATGACAACGGTGCCAAATATTGCATGGCCGACACACTTTAGCATTTAAACTCTGATTTTGCCGTGAGAGTCCCGCTAAATTGACCAGCAGCTGTTGCTTTTTTCACGATGAGTAAAAATAGGGGAATATTATTGTGCGCGGCCCCTCTGTGGCACATTCAGCGAGCCGTGTTGCTGCAGTGAGCTTTGTTTGGCTGTGAGTTACGTAACGCGCCAAACTGGGGGCTGTTCTTTTATCTGTATGCCGATAACGGCAGCGGACGTCCAGCCAAACACAAACGCTTCTCCAATCGATGCTCATCGGATGACTGCAGCCTGGAGGAGAAAAACAACAAAGTGCTTAGTGACATAATTTCCGCGTTTGTTTTTTTTTTTAACACTCAAAACTCTGATTTCCTTCAGCTTACTTACTTCCTCGGCTCACTGAACTTTCCCTGTGTTTTTTTTTTTTTTTTTGTGCTGGAAATGTGACAGAAAAGTTGCTTTAAATGCAGAGTAATTATCACAGTCGTGTGACACAGTGTGACTCAACCCAGCAGGATACAAATGATCCCTGAAATGACTTGCTGATTTTTGGGAAAGTTAACGTTTATTCAGAAAGGATGTGAGTAGGAGCTTGTATCCAAATCGGAAGAGTGATGATGATGATGATGATGATGATGATGATGGTTGTGCACAACATCTAATCCCCTCTCACTTTTCCCCATCCTGCGGCTTCGTTTTATTTGCTGATCGACATTACTCGCGCGGCGTCCTTATTTTAATGTCAGCTGCTTCCAATTATTAGGATAAGCAGCAGCAGTAAAATAATTCCAAGTGGTTAGGTGTCTTCGCTACACTGAGTGTCGTTAAAAAGTACGCCGAGGCAAGAGTTTCTTCAAAAAGTATGTTTAGTTTGAAGACTTTTTCACCCTGCAAATTTAATCCCAAACAAGGGGAAAAAATTTGCATATAAGTGGTAAAAGAGTTCATAATAACTTCAGACAATGCTCTTCTTCTTTTTTTTGGGGGGGGGGGCATCCATTTTCATTTATTACAAAGAAAGAGATAACATTGTTTGGCTCCAAAGTGGAGCGCGTAGCACTTAGTGCCCTGCAGAGCTTAAAGGCCCCGACACCATGAAATGACTCCGGGGCAGAAGGTCCGGTCTGATCAGTGTAATCATCCCCAGATAGGTGAGCTCCATCAGCAGCGGGACCCGAGCGGAGGAACTGCTGCTCTGTTATATCATATCTGTGGACCTCCACAGGAAATGGCAGGCTCGCCAAGTCAAAGGTGGCAAATAAACGGAAAACGCGCTTGAGTGGGAATACAGATAAGAGAGGTAAAAGTATTGATTCGCTGCTTTTAATCGGCAAAAAAGTAAAAGAGAAAGGGCGGCGAACGAGTCCTCGGTGAGAATTGAAAAGAGGAGCAATTCAGTGGACATACTGACCAGTCACACTTCATCAACTTCAATAATTAGTCACAGTGTATCAGCCTGAGTGTCCTTTTTATCCTCGGACAAAAAGAACACAAGAAAACATCACAAGAGGAGTGGATACCAGTATGGGCACGTCAATGGAAAGGCAGTCGCTCACAGAGTTGGTGGGAGTTAATCTGGAAAAGGCCTGAGTAGCCAGATGTCGCTCATTAGTTTAACTGGGCAGTGGGATTGTACTTCTTTCATTCCTGACTTCTTCTATCCATCTCACCTTTTCTCCTTTCTGACCCATCATCCCTCCATCCTGCCATGTTATTAATGGGCCCATGAGGTCAAATAGATAGATAGATAGATAGATAGATAGATAGATAGATAGATAGATAGATAGATAGATAGATAGATAGATAGATAGATAATTACTTTATTCATCCCCGAAGGGAAATTGTTTTGTTGCAGCAATCTGGTACATACGAATATTATAAAATACAATAGAATAGTAATAAAAGTAAAAAATAAAAATATAAAAATATCTGGGTATAAGACATAAAGTAAAGCACAGAACGGAACATGGGCACTTAGAAATAAGCACGAGATAAAAGCAAGATAAATAAATAGATAATATAAGAATCAATGTAATTTAGTCCAGGTGGGTGATGATTGAAGCTCTGACGGAGGTCAAAGAGTTAAAAAGTTTTATTGCCGTGGGTAGGAACGATTTCCTGTACCGTTCCTTAGAGCAGCGGGGTTGAATCAGTCTGTTGCTGAAGCTGCTCTTCAGCTTGTCCAGTGTCTTGTGGAGGGGCTGGGAGGGATTGTCCATGATTGCTAGCAGTTTTGCCAGCACCCTGTCCTCCACCACCTCCTCCAGGGGGACAATCTTGGAGCCAACAACAGGCTCTGCCTTCCTGATCAGTTTGTTCAGTCTGTTGGCGTCCTTTGCCTTGATGCCCGCACCCCAGGACACCCCAGGACACCGCAGCAAAAAAGATGGTGCTTGCAACGACAGACTGATAGAACATCTGCAGCATCTTGTTGCAGACATTAAAGGACCTGAGCATCCTCAGGAAGTAAAGCCGGCTCAGGCCCTTCTTGTAGATGGCCTGTGTGTTGGTAAATGGCCTGTGTGTTGGTAAATTAAACTGTTTGTGATCCTGTCATGAAAATTAGTTTGACGTCGCGGTTGTGCAACACATGTACGTAGACTTGCTAGATTATAAAGAATGACACGTGCAGTTTGTGCCAACTAGCATGAAATATAGTGCAGCAGCAAACATTAAGGCCTTATTTCCACACGTTGAAAACGCTTGATGCAGAAGCGGTGTGGAGGGGGTTCACATTGAACTTAATGACATTCACCAAGTTCTTGTATCAGTATTCTGTATCAGCAAGTAGCTAAAAGTTGAGTACTCGTATTTGCATTCGTCCTTTAAAAATTCAATTGGTGCATCTCTGTTGGTAATACTAATGCAAATCAAATTGTATTTTTGGAAATGTCATCCATAATGCAAGACATTTTTTAAAAGTCACCTGTCTCTGGAAATTAAAATCCTACTTTTTTTTTGGACCCATGTCCGAAAGATGGCCAAAGAGATTTTGTTGGTGTCAGAAAACAGGCCTTTATTTCACCACAGAGCCCAACTGGGAACATGTGGACAGACGTTACGATGCAAATTTGCAGGATGGAGAGAATAACAGTGGACGTGACCTATTTGTTTCATGTTGGAAGAAATGAAAGGACTATGTAAACACAGAATTTTGAAATCAGTCAGCATTCAAATCAGACTCACTATTGCAGGAATATACCATATTTCTTTTATATTGTGCACTATTTGAGGGGAGAGTTGATGTTTTTGTCCCTGCAGTTGTAGATTCTGTCTCCTGCTCCGCTCAGTGTGATCTACTTCCATCAAACTGTAATCACAAACTGTTATTTCATTAATCCCACTTGAGAGCACGGGAGTTGAAGAGATTAAAAGAAGAGGGAGAGAAGAAAAAACGAAAATGATCGACCTCTGTCAGGGGACTTCTTCAGGTTAATGTCTTCCTCTCCTCCTCCCTGCTGGGTTTCTCCGTAAACAGAAAGAGATCCCAACACATCTGTATGCATCAGAAACGTGGCCTTTGATTTGCTCTTCAAGGCAGAATGGAATGAGACTTGACATTTCAGAAAGGAGCCACAAGGTTTCAGTGGTGTTGGCTGTGAAAATAATGAACCGTTGCTCAGACAAATGTTAAACTGATCATCTTTGCAGAGTGGATGACGGAGGTTCGTGTGCATACACTGTAATAATCTCATGCAACTCTGTTACTGTTACAATAATCCAAGAGGGAAACTTTGATATGTGCTTTGTGCACTTAGGTCTGTTTAAAATGCACAGTCAAATCAGTGTCCTGTTAACTGCTCTGTTCCCAAGCCAGACTTCTTCAAACTGAACTAATGACACATCTTTCACGCCGGGTTTCTTTTGATCTCAGCTCATTTGGTTTCCGCTCCTGCAGTGCTTTAATTTCTCCACAACTGGAGGTTTTAATCTGTAGGAATTAAATCTTGTCTGTTTAAAAAAAAAGCATAGATATGAAAGGAAACTTGCAGCAGAAGAAACAACTTGTTATTATTAGGATTTAAAGCCTCATAAATCCTCCATCTATCTATTTCACATATGAACTTTCGTGCCCAAGACATAGTGTTTTAGAGCGATTTCAGACATTTCAGGGTGCTAGCGTCCATTTATCTTTTATTCCACTTCAGAGTGAAGTTTTTTTTGTGTGTGTTTTTTACCCATGGACAGGTTGCCAGTCCTTCACAGAAACAGATAGTTGCAATCACACCGACAGGCAAATTAGAGTGGAACAGTTTGGCTATTTGGGGAAACTGGAAAAAAACTAGGGATGCACCGATACCAGTGTCAAGTATCGGGTCCGATACTGCACGTAGTACTTGCACTCGTCCTTTAATGAAGTCGTATCAGTACAACCATAGAAAAAAGCCCCTGTATTTGCAAAGCCAACCTTGACCTTCTTTCTACAAAATGTTAACCAAACAAATCACTATGCATATTGCAGAAAAGTTAAGCCATCGATAGGACGATAGAATTGCTTTCCTGAGAAATGTAATTACTCTGGTGTTCTCATAAAGCATGAATGCAATGACGTTTCTAGACTTTCTTAAAAGAATGAGAATTTAATCACATTCAGCGTTTTCTGAAAGAAGACGAGCAGTTATTCTAAAGCATAATCACAGACTTTGCAAAACTGACATCATTTAAAACTATTCAGAACGTGCAGTCGACCACATAATCTTTGACATGAAGCTTGAAAAGCAGACAAACTAACAATAAAAAAACCAAAAAAATACCTGCTTATAGCAAAGTCGCATCAGGCGTCATCACTTCACGTTTTGCTTTTGTCCTTGAGATTCTTTTATAACCGATTGTGCAGCACATGGATGAGTTGAAAAGCTTTTCCTTGACTCTCAAATCGCTTTTCAGGCTGTATTAATGCAGCTGCAAAAAAAATAGAGCGCACTATTGTGCGCTCGAGGCTGAGCCTTTTTAGCCTTGCTTCAGTATGGGTTTGCTTCTATTTCGGTCCCTTCAATAAGACACAGCACGGACGCATTAAGAAAGCACACCATTATCTATCAGTGCTGGAAATAATGGACAATTTAATGGCGTCCAAGACAGATATTTAACACACTATCCAAAGAATGACCGGTTTCTTTTATGGCTTTGACAGCTGAGTGCAAAACACAAAGAAAACGTGTCTTTTAAGTTGAACAAATAGCATAAATAAAGGAGTACAGTAGCAGAGCGTAAGCCCCTCATTACAGTCAGGGTCATTGGTAATTTACTGTGAGGTATATCAGGTTGCACAGCTTATACTTAAATCCTCATTTAATCGATCCACAGTGTTTTAATAGGCTGAACTGTCTCTACTTCTCGACACCATCTCTTTACTTGCACAGATGAGTGTGAGTGGGCGTCGTCATGGCATGCCGTCTCCAACAGATTTACATGACAGACCTGTGCAACGAGAAGCCACCTCTCGCAGTCTAATTAGCATCTTGATGCATTCGTGCAACTGTATTTTAATGCTGGGTTTCACAAATAAGCACCAGCGTCCTTTGTTGATTAAAGATATAGAGTGTTTGCATGCAATTGACATATTGGCATTACGTAAGCGTGAACAACACACATGAAATAAGTACATCCATTACTACTTAGTGCGTTGGTCATTTTTTATAATGAAACCACACATACAGGAGCGCAGGGAACAACACACAGTAAACAACACACCGTAAACAAAACACCGTAAACAACACACAGTAAACATTACAATGACATAACATTTGTTTGGTGACCCAACTGAGTTACATTTCTCTTACGGGTGACTCTTAGCTACCAAACTACAGACTCAGAGCATTTCCGAAAAAGTTGCAGTTTCACCCATTTTCACAGAAACGGAGTCGGCGCATTTTCGAAAAGTTTATACTTGAGAGCCGTTTTACACAAAAATTGGAGCCACGATATCAGTTTTCACTTGAAAACATTGTCGCTTTAAACCACAGAATTAAAAACAGAGCTATTTCCATAATTATTGTTCACTGCATTGTTATTTCCATTGTAGTTCATTTTTATTTTGTACTTTTCTTTTAGATATACCCTGGACTACTTTTGTTGTGCAACACCATATATCTTGACACCGAGGTATGACTGTCGCATCTTCAGTTTCGTTGTTCTAAGCAAAGGAAAATGAACAGAAACCAACTATTCCCGACACACTGCGATAAGAAAAAGCTCAGTCAGACTCTTGGTTTGGTTACACTTGTGGGGAATAGTGAGCTTTGAAATGCCCTTGGTCAGAGAAATATAACTACAAAGAGACTATAGGGAAAAGTCATTATAAAGTAATTATCAGACTTAGTTGTGTAATTAAGACACCAGGCTGCAGGCATGTAGGAGTCACTTACCACTCTGCTCCACAGTCCACTTTACCATGAACCAGCAGCTCATGGGTATGTAAGCCCCTTAATAGGAATGAGACTATATGCGTATGTGAGTATGACATACGCATCCAGACTGCCGTGTGATAACTACGAAATTTGGCGGCTGTTTCCTGACCTCCTTATTAAAGGGGAAATCAGACAACCGCAGGCTTCCCGACTGTCTTCATATGGGACTGATAATGGATTGAAGAGGGGGACAGAATCAATACGGCCGTCCCCCAGAAACCATCACAGAGCGCAGACTGTACTCCAACAAGGGATGACCCGGCTTCGACAGTCCTCGCAGAAACTCCTCTGTCAACAGTTGGAGCAACTTGGAATAGTAAGAATCAGTTAGAGGAAGTATTTGGATTTTATATTAATTTTTTTCTTGCGATTGCCGGTGCAACTTTATCCAACTTAAGTTAAACCCTGGACAAGCCCGGACTCTCTGTGGGAGAAACTGCTACTAAACTGAAGCTACAAAGAGATGCTGAAACATTTGATTGGTTCAAGGGGAAGATGCTTATACTTCAAAATGAAGTTTAACTGTGCTGTGATGTGAATTAGTCCCAGAAAGTTCAGACGAAACGTTAAGTTGTGGTTTGTGTGTGCCACGTAAGATTTTCCGATGTTATGCAGTCTGTACTTTGAGAACAAAGTCTGTTTTTCTTGTTCTTGCTAATGGCCATTAGTGCATTATTAATGGAAACACAGTGTTTGGGACCTTGGCGAGCAGGGCTCGCAATTGTTACCAATGGTTTCACAGTGGAGAAAAAGAAGCTCCATGAAAAATTTAGGGTTTTTTTGTTGAAGATGTATTCATTGTTGTCGTTGTTGTAATCACAGCTTGAGCTTTGCCAGTCGGTACGTTAATAAGCTTGATAATGAACCGTCTAACTGCAGCAGAACCAACCAGAGGTCAGATATGTAATGAAATGAGGGTTCAGTCTCTTCCCTGTTGCTAGGAGATACAACAACAACAAAAAATTGTCGGCAAAGTAAAACAAAATAACTTAAAATATGGATAGAAACAGCCATGGATCATATTTCGTTATTTGTGTTCTTTTTCCTTGACCCTCCTGGTGTCTGATTGCTGTTATCTGCCCTGATGTGTTTCAAATTAAGCGCAATTACTTTCATCTGTGGGCTGTGATGTTTGTCTGATGCCTTCTGTGGGTTGTGGTTGTTGGTTTGCTTGTGTTCCTCACTCTCCAGTGTCTCAGTCTGAGCTCTGTGTCTCAATATTGTCTGCTGTGATTTCAACAAGTTTATATTTTTGGTGATTTGGATTTTTGGTTTTTGGTTTCATGGTCGTTTCCATTTGCTCAGGTTAAAGTGTAAATAACAAGGCATAATGATTTCAAGTTATTTTTCTGTTTCCTCTTAATATAAGTTTTAATGGTAATCATCAGTTTACTATAATGATATTTAAAAAGTTGAAAAAAATTAATCAATGGGTCATTTCTCAAATCTAAAAAGGCCAAGAAAGACGATCTCAGAATGGCATTTTTAAAAGTCACTAATTACCAGAGAAAACTGCACATTACCATTAACTTTGGAATAGGAGCTTTACTTTGTCCTTCTCTGAACTCTACTTATCTAATCCCCAAAAACAGAACTGTTATGCAGCCGTTATTTCTGACCCCTGTCTTTTCTTGCCAACATTCAAGGGGAGCATCGTGAGATACAAAGCTCAAAGTACACTGTGAGCAATCCCAGCTGATGATGGCTGAAGTAACATTTTAAACAGTTTTCCAGTCCATCATGAGGCAAACATAGAGATAATTACACACCCACATTCATGCCCGTGGGTAATTTACAGTCCCTAATTTGGCTAAAATCCATCTGGACTATAAAAAATAATCTGAATAAAAAGCAAAAAGCCTTCCTGCACAGGGGGAACATACAAATGTGATTGAGAAAAGAGGCACAAACCGAGGACATTTTCACTGTGAGATGAGCGCGCTAAATCCTGCACGTCAGGGCCACATACAGACCAATTTAATCTCGAGTGGACTGGTACAATAGCACCATAATAACCTTCAAATTTAAAATGTAATGGTTTTCTTTGCTGTAGTGTAGAGTGTATGTGATTAAAAAAACACGTCTATATATTTTCATAAAAGCAAACAATTACGACCAAAAATTACAACATAAAGCCAATTTTAATGAAACCTTCTGGTTATCCTATAGCTGTTGAATGATTCATGTTTTTACAAAGTCACCCTGAGGCATAAGGCGAATGCTTCGATTGCTAACTTTCATGGCAGTTTCACCGATAACTCAGCTCAGGTCTCAGTGTTGCGTTGTGTCTGTGTAGCTTGGTGAGCTGAATACGATCCTCTTGCGGGTCGGTTCAGGCCGATGGGCCTCGTATTTGACACCACTGCTCGACAGCATGTGCAGCCTGTACTCAAAGTATAACCGAATGCAAATGATCAATTCAGAGAACGCCAGAGCGTAACATGAAGCAGAAGACGGGAAGAATCCATAATGACTTTATACGACTGGTTGGGCTCAGGCTCAATAAATGTTGGTATCAAGACATCTTAGTCCCTGGTATTATTGTTTACATTTGAGCCTCCTCTATGCCTACATGATGCTAAACATGCTGTGAAAAAAAAAAAAAAGGTAGCTGCATCTGGTAACATTCACACATGGCTGCACATGAATGACAAAAAAAGAAACATAATTGAACTGGAAGTTTTTTGAAAGAACAGTGGTACCTGCATACTGAGCCTCCAGATTTCACTGTGTGCAAAATGCAAACATTGCATCCTCCTCTCATCCTTTGTTCAGCAGGTAGCGATGCCGATGAAACAGCAGGAGAGCTTTCAAGGCGACAATCACCGAGGCAGCGCTCGGGGACGTTCGGGGACAGGCACAGATGTACCGTCTCTTCAAGAAAACCACCTTTGACCCCCTTTTTAACCCAGCCCATCTCATGGGAGTCCTTGAGGCAAATATGAAAGTAACACAGTCAATACAAGCGGCACGACAGAAAATACAGAATATGTTTGAGCAGTAGAGGATCTGGTATTAGGAATCACAAAGCAACATGTTTAATAAAGAGGATATTGTCATTCTGGGCACACTACAGCTCCTTCTGCACAATTCTTGAGGGCACTATATAGGCTAGTTTGTTTACACAGTAAATAAAGGACGCAATAGAAAGCGTATAGCCTACTGAGTGTAAGGGAGGAAAATATCTGATAATGGAGAAAAACGCCTGCTTGTAGGAGAAGTTTCTAAACTTTAGAGAAATAACTGTCTAAAGCCAGCAAAGAGCAGATGGACACTCGTCCCCTCAGCAAGAGAGAGAGAAAAAGCTCTTGACTGTTGATTCTCAGTCTTAGCAGTGTGACTTATCTTTGCCTAAACATGGTTTAGCACTTAAATCTAATCGCAGTTGGTACCAGTGAGGGGTTGGAGAGTCTTGGAGGGAAAGCACACATGGACCTAAAAATCTATCCCACTCAAACAGAGAAAGAGAGAGCGAGAGAGACAGAGAGACAGAGAGACAGAGAGAGAGAGAGAGAGAGAGAGAGAGAGAGAGAGAGAGAGAGAGAGAGAGAGAGAGAGACAGAGAGACAGAGAGACAGAGAGAGAAATCTGTGATTGAAATAAAAAATGGCAGCTCACAGTCGAGGGAAGTTTGGTGTATTTTCTTGTCTCGTGGGGAGGCTGTGGCCCAGGTGACGGAGTGTTTGCTTTAAGTGTTATCCATAGTGTAAAAGTAAACTTTGTCTCTGAACATTTTTTACAGCTGTACCTCATTTTGAGCTGACAGCTCCTGCAGTCACTGCAAACACATTCACTAAATATCAATTCATTTTCTATTTATGGGTTATTGGTGAAGGCAGGATCCACCCTGGAGGCAGTCACACACTCACTCATATCTGTGAGCATAAACTCCACACAGCAAGGCCCTGAACCAGGCGAGAACCGAGAGTTTACCACTATGAAATATCGTTCCCACACATCTTCAATTAGTTTTATTTCTTTGTATCATTGGCATTTGTTTTTTTGTTTTTAAATCATTAATAGCAATTTGTGTTGGATTCAATCTTCATGTGTGAATTAACCACACATGGTTGTATGTAAGCTGTGGTTAATGCTTTGTCCCTCCAGTTGCTGCGTCACTTCAAACAATTTGTTGAAACATGGTGACACTGACACCAGTTTTTTTTTTAAAGAATGAGTACAAGTAGATTACCAACCTTTTTGCTATTTGCCATTACTGAGTGTCAATACGAGTTATAAAGTCACTAACCCTAAGTCATGCTCCATATGCAAACAATATATGAAGGCTATGCTGCAAACATCATCCACACTGCTTCTGCATTGAACCTACAAGTATCAGTATCAATACTTCCCTAATGGAAAGTATTTGAAGCCATCAAAGGGAACACAATATATCACTAACAGAGGAAACTCCTCAGGTTTAAATCATCTATCACATTCAATCCCCTTTTTGCTCCATATGGAAACCAAATGCATGGAACTGAGATGCTGTTGCACTCAGGCTGCAAATATAACAAATGAAGTGAAGAGTCAGTTTATCGAAATGTGAACAGCTTGTTTCATCACACAAGCTACAGGTTAGACAGCCAGATAGGCATTTAAAACAGCAACAAAAAAACAAACTGTTGTGTTTTATGTCGGCTGCAGTGGCTCAGTTGGAAGAGTGAATTGTCTCGGAACCACAAATTGGTAGTTTGGACTCACATTCTTTGCCGACCACATGCTTGAAGTGTCCTTGGGTAAAACATTAAATCCCAGATTGCTCACAACGGCGGTCGAGCACTGAAAGGCATCCAGTGCCACTGTGCGTGGAATTGTGACAACCCCAACCCAAACAGTATATATCACTTTAAAAACTATGTCGACATGCTCTAAGGGATGTACGTTTACCGTCTGTGAGGCTAAAATATTTCAACTTATAAAGAGACATTGGAGCTCCTGGTGTGAGGATGGGGAATGATTCACAGTCCATTAACTCGATGCACTTAAGGAAAGGAGGGAGCTTAATGGCCATCAGGAGCACAGTGCTTGACTTTTTCTTAGATTTGACAACCTGTAGGATCCTTATAGGACCTCACGATGATGTAGCTGTGTGCATTCTCATATCTTGGCAGCGGGACCTTCTGTGTGGCGTTTCCTCCCAAAATCCTGAACGTGGTCGTCTGTCCATACAAATGTCTGCGTAGTCCTGTTGTTTATGATTATAGCATTTTAGTCTCTGCCCATATGTGTGTGTGGTTTCAATACAAAAACGAACCCAGCCATACATGAAGACTACATTTTTTTAAATGTTGCAGTGGAAACACAAAACTTTTCTGAGACGAAAATGCAAAAAATTATGCATTTTCACTTGAAACATTGTCGTGTGTCGGCAGCCTAAGTTGAAAGTGTGTCTGTGAATTGACTGAGTTGGGATCAGATCCAGCCTAAGATGGACGTAGCAGTATGAAATATGAAATATATATATATATATATATGGATGGATACATGTTATACATCTTATAGGCCATTAAAAATGACCACAATGGTTCCTGTTTTTCCTGAGACATCTTTATCCAAACCATCAAATGTGAGTTTCTGTCTGTTAGAGCAGAGGGACTGACTCGGATGTCCTTGTTCTATGGGGTTAATCAATAGCGGGACGCTATTTACCTGCAGTTTCCTACTTTTTCTCCTCATTAGCAAGTACAGCTCATCTTCCACACTATTCGGGAGTCTTTGACCCAACTTGACAAGAATAAAAAAGTAAACACTAATTGCATCACCAATTTCCCCTGACACAAAATGTTTATTACTGGTCATGGAGTTACAAGAAAATGTATTCTAAGCAAATAGAAAGGATCCTGCTGTAGTTCCTTTGAAGACATCATCCAACTTGTACACTTTATCCAACTGAGGACAGATCGCAGAAAGACACACAGGAGTTGATAATGTTATTTACATTATTACATGCATACCTACATACTGTACTTCTGCCTTTTAGCCTATATGGATATATATGTAGTGAAGGGTTTTGAATATAATCATGATCTACATGAGTACAATAGCAGGTGATTTGTGTTGAGAATTCCTTCCACGTGCTTCCCAGTGATAGAAATATTAGTTGATATTTGAGGGAGTAAACAGCGGTCAGCATTTCTCCACCTGGCCTTTTCTCAGGCTTGACATTTATCTCGCACTCGATTGGCTGAAGAAGAGGAAGTACTCTAGCCTCTTTTGCACTGGCTACCTTTCCCCTGTTCTCCTTGTCTCTTTCAATTAAGGACTTTGCCCTTAAGGCGGCCTGGAAATCCCTCTAAGGCTTTAAAGCGTCTCGCGTGGCCCGGCAAAGGGCACACTTTCTGAATTCATGGCATTTCCGCTCTCGTGAAGAACCTTTAGCGGGCAGTCACATACAGTTTGAGCAAATCAAGCACACCGTATGACATTGTTGAGATGTGTCGCGAAAAATGTGTTCTGATTTTAATCTTCTGATTTGTGGGGCTCGTTGGTGAATTTTCCTTTAAACGAAATTCAGGGAAGATGAACTGCATCCTGTGCAGAATGTGTGATGATTCATAACAGGCCTAATCAACTAATAATCAACTGAGTGTGTCCCTCTTATCAGTCCTGAGGCATGTGGAATAAATTTGCTAACAAGGAGTTTCGATAAACCGATGAGAAATAAGCTTATTTTTCTAAACACTCTTCAACCCTACTTTGATGTATTGAATGCAGTTCAAGGTTTTATGTTTTTCTATGATAAATTCAGAGTCTGCAGGAAACTCAAAAGTAAAGGAAAACGGTGCTATTTTAAAATAAAACAAAACAAGCCGGACAGTTATCAGCCATATTTATTTTACTCTTGAAAGTGCTTTTTTAAAAGACGAGTTGAAGAAACTATAACCTCCAACATAGACGAGTTTGTTGATTCATTTTCACGAACCATGACGTTCGAGAGATGTTCACAGCATTTGGAAAATGTTTAGGCAACAATGTTTTTAAGTGAAAATGGAAAATATTTTGTATGCATTTTGGTCGGTATCTGTCAGTATGGCTTGGTGTAATTCAAGCGACGACCAATAATTAATGTAATACCTTCATCTCAGACAAAAAAAAAAAAAAAGCCCCACTAGTTTTCATTCACTGTGTTGATGTTGATTTCCCGTTCAATAATGGTTCTTTATGTAAGAGCAAATAAATATGATTCATGGAAGGTCTCGGTGGCTCTATTCACAAATGTATTTGTCTCTGGGAGTCAATTAAAAGACCTTTTAACCTAATATACACTGGTGAATTTTCAGTGATGCAATGCAATCAAATTCTAATTCAGGCCGAACTCGTCACCGCAAAGCAGCAACGCGACTAAAACAGGCGCCAGGCAACGGAGTCCAAGATCTATTAGCCTTCACTTTCTGACTGTTTTATTATAATCAGAGAGAGCTATTGTTGCAAAGGGGAATTCAATTTATGGAGGGACTCGATGGCCTTTCAGAAGCACATCAGCCCGCACGCTCGCTGTTCCTTTGCTGGCTGAAATGATTGGAGCAAGCAGCTTTACCGCGGGTGAGCAGATAGAGTCGTGAGACATCGGGGGGGGATGGCGGTGATTCATCATTTCATTTTCATGCGGCGTCGGACATTATTTACACAGATGGTTCAGAAGATCCACTGATGTATAGCACGGCTGAGCCGCTCACAGCTCAATGAACAGATAAGTGTCGCTAGAGAGCGGTCGGCCATGTTTGCATGCTTCTGAGCCACGGTGGAGAGAATACTATCAGGGTACGACGCCTGAGACTGTTTAATTTTTACTCAAAGATCAACAACAACAACAAAAGTTTAATTATTATAGTACGATAAAGTACTGCTGTGCTACACACATTATTTGCAAAGAGTTATCATGTACTTAGCATTGCAATTGTCAAATATAGTTTTTCATCTTTTCTTACTGAAAGCATCCATCAGGTGAGCTGACTGAAACCAAGAAACATTTTTCCACAACACAACAAAGTTTATGTTATCATGTGACATACAAGCCAGAAATGTCATGTCTTGTCATATATTGACAAATTCAATCAAGTCGATAAAACACATACCTCAATGTTGATAATAATAACCATTTTGCCATCTGTTATTTTACCGTAATGATCTAATTTTTGTGAGATACTATCCAATTTTGAAACTGTCAGACTGTTTTGTTCATTTTGTACATTTCTGTTTTGTTTACTAGAGTAAATGTTTCCTAAAAAAATACTTTTAATTAACATTATACCTGCTCCTGTTCACAAGTTCTTCTTTTTTAATTTTTTTTGCACGGATAATCATTGAGGAAGGTTTAAAAATGCACAGGAAACCCTCATTAATTGGTTAACTTGGAATGTTTCTGGCTGATTTCACAAGTGAGGATTTCTATGCAACCGATGCAAACAAAATATTTTGCCTCGTCTCAGCCACTTTTGAAGGAAAGGAAATTCAGCACATTTATAGATGGTATGCTTCCCTCTAAATAGAATCTCAGGTGTCGGCGGTTGAAGTTCCAGCTTTTTCTGCCGGGCCACATTTACATGTACCCAGTAAAACTGTGATATTTCTCTGCGTTTGGGCGCATTTAGACATAAATGCAGCTACGACTCACCGGAAACTATGATTGCTGAAAACTCTGGCCATAGTGGAGATCTGGATAAACTCTGTGTCTCTGTTTGCATCTAATGGGGGGTACGTGGATATTTACGTCACAATTTGTGGTATCATGTTTTTTTTTTTTTACAGGCTTCATGCTTCCTGTTACACTGCCCCCTACAGGTTTGGCATGCTCATAGCAGCCCTGAACCAGGTGGATATGTGTGTCATGTAAATGAAGATCTTAATTTTTTTTTTAAACAGAGAGGCATTCTTTATTAAAAAAAAAAAAAAAAAAAAAAAAAGCCAAGTACGTGTAAACATGTCGACCATGTGCTGAAATGTCTTTGCTAAATAAAGTGAACCTCAAACTAGCTTCCCCTTTGTATGTTCATGCATTGCAACTTTACTATGTTTGTTTTGATGTCAAAACTTGTTTAATAAATAAAATCAATTCAAATAATCAATACTATGCTTGAAAGAAACCTGGTTTAACCATATATATTTGACCAAACCTAATGAGGAGCATAAAGGAGCATACAAGCCCATATTAACACGGCTTCTCACAGTTTTTATCAACTGAGACCAATTGATTGGCTGAAACATTTTTTTTCTAATAGAGGACGATGACTCCTAATTTCATTTAAATGTAATTTCATGCCCACTGGATTGAAATGATAAAGAATCTGTAAGTCTGGCTGGTGGTCAACCCCATAACGAAAAGGCTGTAATTGAACCATATGTCTATTTTACATATGTAACATGGTAATATTTACAAAATCCATAGCTCATTAATCACTTTTCTGCCCGTCAACAGAAAATGATGTGGGTGAGCTCGAACTTTATTGAAGCAATTTCTTGTTTTCATGTTTGACATGTTCAAAGTGAGTAGAAATGTGGTTTGTTTTGAAGTTCATGAAGCAATATCTTTACATGTTTAACCCAACACTGATCGATTTCTTTAGGATTCCGCTCGTGTGAAGCCTGGTGTCTAACGATTCCTTATGAAAAAGTAGCCCTGAGTTGGAGTCACGTGATCCCAGCTGACTTTGGGAGAAGGAAGATACAGTCTTGACTTTTTTTTTCAAAGTTTCAGAAGTACTTTACATGTTAGAACGAAGAATCCACACTATTTAAAACTAAAATCAGTCAATGACTCAATAGTGTGAGCTGCTGATTTGATATATTCTTGGTCCTTGTTTTTAATGTTTAATGTATTTATTTTGTTATTATGTTATTTAGTTTGTGTTCAGTGCCTTAGAAATAAAGAATGGATTGGATACAAATGTTTTGGTCTATTTTCAAAAGATTTAACAGAACTGAACTAAAAAATAGAATAAAAACCGACCACATCAAAGTTTTCATTTACCACAACTCAAAACGTTTAGGAAGCAGAAAAATCATCCTTTTCCAGTTGCACTGACTTAAGTTTTTGAGTAATTTTTGAGCAGTAACTGGGGGACAAATGCAAGTAAACATGCAACATTGTCATTAAGTGATTTCACATTGATGTGAAAGGAAGGCGATTGCAGCCACCTGAAGCTCATCGGAGGCTGATCACCTCCTCTACATTAAGGCGTGTGAGCGCTGGGGACTGGTTTGGTGTTTGTTCTTCAACGAAGACAGCAGGGAAGCAGTGCTTCTGTGTCCATCAGTCGAGCACCGAAAACTAAAAGATTGTCTACCTTGTGTTTCCATAAGTTGACAGTCAAGAATAATTTGAGTTCTGTTCATTTAAATTTTCTTTGTCAAATGAAGAGATTTTTTATTTTTTTGCCCCAATTGAACAGTCTACTAAGGACTACATTTACACAAACCCCAGGGTTTTTACAGAAAAGGATATTTCCCCCTCAACGTTTAAAAAAACTTATCTTCATTTGCACAAAAGTATGCCTGGTTTAAAGCTACTATGAGCATGCCAAACCTGTAGGGGGCAGTGTAACAAAAAGCATGAAGCCATGCTAGTCAGAGTTTTTCTGCATTCTTTCAGCGAAACACTTCATTTGTTTGGATCGATAAACAAGGGAAGCTCCTCCTAAATGTGGTGGTAGAATATGAAGGAATATACAAGTTAAACATTTGATTTCTGTGGGACAACTGAACACATTGCATTCACTCATCTTCCTACACAGCTGGGATTCCTCCCACTGCTAAAGTTGGGAATAACAAAGCTATAAATGTATGTTCAGGGACATTCCTAGTTGGTTGGGATGTCTCCTCAGCGCTCCATGTTGCAAAAGTATGGTTGAAGGTAAGGTTGGAACAGATAAGAGGTCCAAGGTCACTTTGGTCTCACAGAGCATCAAGCTCTGAGTAGAACCAGTTTGAAGCAGTTTTGGAGACAAAGGAATAACAACTTCACCATAGCAACGCATACATCACGAGGAACTGACCAATGTGAGGTTGAGGTGTCATATGCAAATGTATAAATATGAACCACGCGTCACAGCGGGGCCCTTCTTCACTGTAAACCCAGCCTATATACTTGGGTCTGCAAGGAAGAACGGTCCGAGCTCGTATAATGTAATCTCTGATATGTGGAATTTTGTAGCATTACATAATCTGATATGCATTTTTGTAATCTCTTCTTTGTGTGATTATTAAATACATTATTGAAGAAATGAACGCTCTCTTTCTGCCTCTCCCGGATCAAATGAACACGCAGGAATTCAGGAGAACACGGGTACGAATTCCAACAAATATAAAACAACAAATATAAAACAACAAATATAAAACACATAAAGCTTTCACAGTATCCATTTTCATCACAGCGTTCAAACTGTAAACACGTGTTGCACACAGATGTCAATGCCAGGTCCAAACGCAGAGAAATATCACAGTTTTTGTAAATATTATAGTATGTGTAAATGTGGAGTAAGTCAAACTCCATACCGCATGACAGAGTACAGGTAAAGGTTAGGCCAATATAAAAAAAATCACCAAGCAGAAGTATTGCGTGGGATGCTCTACAATCCAAAACTAAATCAGGCCTGATAATTATCTCATTAACCTTCTTATGCATCTCATCAAAAAAAACATGTAAAAGTATATAAAAGCATTATCATATCATTGTATCCAGAGAAGCTTCCATGTAGCTGTGTGATACACCAACACATGGCTTCATTTCTTACCAAAATAGATATTTTTTAATTATAAAAAATAAAAAAATAAAAAAAATCAGTTTTGGTATCACAATTCTCACTCAAAGATCCTTCAGCAGAACAGACGTACAAGTATTACTTATTGGAAATGTCAGTGAGGAATCAGTGTCATTCCCCATGAGGAGCGTTTGCTATGAAGGAAATTATAGAGAAAACCCAGTGAGAGCGCATGAAAAGTGTCATGTTGCTTGTGAGCACTGAGGCCTGAGGGGCCTCCCTCCACCGCCCCTCGTACGCCATGACTCACACTGTGAAAAGGACAGTTTGTATCAGTTTGAATTAAAAAAGACATGCATAATTTGAACATAATCATGGTCGGCTTAATCTTTTGAATAACCACCATATGAAAAAAAAAAAAAACAGAAGCCAGGGAAAGGGAGGAAAGCTCATGAATAAATGTATCAAAACCCAACCAGCTTGAACTCGTCCACTTCAGAGCAATGAGAGGAAAAAACAGCTGTGAACTATTACACATCTATACAAAACATCTATTGACATTTCTTATACAATACAAATATGATGCATTTTATCACAACAAAACAGAGAGCAGTCCCAGACACAGTAAAAGCTTTATAATTATTCTAATATTCTGGATTAATTGGTTTGTGTACACATATTAGCTAAAGTTGGAAAAAAAACTGACTCATCCGTGAACCTTATTATGTAAATTCCTTGTGTGGACAAACAGAACTGAGAAATTTACAAAGGCTCGATGTCTCAGTCTATGATATTTATTTTGATAATCCTTTATTTGTTCCAAAATGTGGAAATGGAAAGTTGCCTCAGCAGCCGATAAATAAATAAAACAGTTCCAAATGAAGTCAATATGAGCAATGATTGACTATGTAAAACAATAGCAACAACAATAACTGTAACAATGTGTAATAAGGCATGGACTGTGACATTATTCACATTTTTCTAGTTAAAAGTGCAGTGTGTCCATGTTTTTGGAGGTGATTAAGAAATATAGGAGTGGTTTTTTTTTTGCCCAGGAAGGAAATAAAAAGTTGGAGATGTTCGATGGTATTATTTGTTCTGGTGTTGTTTTTGAATAAACGACACCAACAGTTATACTGTGGAGGGCTGAGACAGTCATTAACTTCAGTTTAACTCAATGAAAAAAATATTTCTTGATGAAAAGCTTTTTTAGTCTTTGCCTCATAATTGTGATTCAATTTTTCCAAATGTTTTATTCAGTGAATTGGTAAATAACTATTTTTTTCATTAACTTTTTGTTTCACTACTAACCACTAGATTTGCAAGGTAAGAATTAGTTAATTGACCGACACCAAATAGAATAGAATTGAATCAAATTGAATAGTCAATTGATTGTCGAATATAACCTAAACTGGGTCAATGGATGGATGGATGGATATATACGACATCAGAATGAATTCATTTGCTTGGATTTTTTAAGCTGTGGAACACATACAACACTTCAGCTAATCATCAACTAAGAATCATTATTACTCATACATTATTAAACTATTGAAACAGACAAATAAACCATGAAAATATGGAGACATACAGTCATGTGCATTGAAAAATGATTAAAAAAACGAATTGTTCCTTTTTTGAGAGTTAGCGGATGACGTGAAGGAGTTAATCGCTTCATTATCTGACCGGCTTCTTCTCATTAACGGCTCTAGCAGCTAATTTATTCCTGTAATGGTAATGTTACACCGTTTGCTCCTAATGAGCAATTATAAGCAAATATTAGGTTGTTTCGCAGGACAATTGGACAAGTTTTTGGGGTGCTGGACAGTTCAAATGATAATATTTAGTGTCATGAAGCATGAAACAACTTTAATTTACTGAAAAATGTGATTAGGTGCAGCCATAGTTAAAAAAATATATAAAAAAACTAAACAAAAAAAACAACCTATCCATTATAATCCATTGTGTTACATATCAGAAAAAAACCAAGGTGCTGTTCTATTCACAGCATTTCCCATTTCAGAAAATTAATGAAGGAAATAAACAAATGCTCTTCCAGAAGTGAGACAGAGCAAATAAATACATGTTACTGGGCTGTGTTTGAGGTAAAGTAATTCAAGATATCAGTGTCGAACAGTCACCGTGGAAGAGTGATGGATGACTTCTCTTCAGTTATCAATCATGAAGTCATGAAGCTTCATTTCATAGTCATGACGCTGTGCAAGAAGGAAACGTGTTGCTTCACTTCATTACTACCTCTTGGTTGATTTATGTGATGAAGAGTTTGTCGGTTTATCTCTATTTTTCTTTTGTCTCCTGACAGTAATGAAATGGTGCTGCTGGAGGCAGCAGCCATGTTGCTTGTTTGTTACCATGGAAACTCTGTAAAGCAAGAATTGGGACCATCTCTGTTTCACATCCAAAAGCGACTTCTTCCTGAGGGTCACATCCAGAATAGCAGTTGATGGATATAAATTGTTCAACTGATTGATAAACCATTTGGATTTAACGATTTTTGTGATGTATATCTTGTTTCGTACCACTTCTTTGTTGTCCTTATTAACCAAAATGTGTTCACACCCCTGCCATAAGCAGACATATATTAAATGAGGAGATAATACTGCTCTATTCTTGGTCTATATTTGTCTAGACTGAAGCAGTACAACTAAAATGAATGAATCCATCAAAAAGAGGTAAATGACATGAGTTTCACCACATGCATTAAACATATTTGAAATATTAACAATGCAAGAAGGAACATCAAACATATTTGGGTGAGCCGTGACCCAAATTTGGCACAAGTCTCATTAAATACCCATCAAATTACAGAGTGATGGTGAATATTCTGCAATGATGCATTAAATTGCTCATTGCTTATTAGTTTTATAAGACTGATGGGCCGGCAGCTCGTTGATCACTATGACCGGGTTTATCGTTGGAGTGTGACGCACAGTCTGCACCACATTACTGAAGCTTTTCATAAACCAGAACAATATCTGGCACCAGAGACACATGAAATAAAGTGTAATGTTGGGGAAACTCCTCTTTATAGAGCCAACAAGTTTATTTTATTGCGATCGATGTGGATGTGTGTGGAAGTGTTTGAACCTTTCGTGCCAATTCAGTGACGATTTGAATCTGTTTTGTTTGGATTGAAGGTTTTGCTCAGTGGCTTTTGGAGCCCGCACGGTACTCAGAGCGCAACAGGAAAACGACAACTCCTTGATGGGTAATACTCAGTGACGTTGACAGATGATGGTCGGGTCCATTTAAAAGGCAAAACATCTGTGTGAATACGTTTCGAAGGTGCCCCCAGATTCCCCCTCCCGTTCCCTATCTGCAGCTCTCTGGCACCCGTGCTGGAGGCTCGCCCCCCACACTTTGAAAGCCACTGTTAGTGTGCATTATTAATGCACACTTCCCAAAGAAACATCCATCTTCTGTCCAATTTGTTTAAATGAAAGTCTCGGGGCACTGGAGTCAATCCCAGCTACACAATGCTGTGGCTCAGTTGGTCGGTAGGTTGTTTTGCAGTTAGATTCCTCGTTTCGCCCTGACCATGAGTGTTTGAGCAAGGCATGTCTGAATCACTTGAATCGCTTTACTCCCTGTAGGGGGTTCATTACTTGCATAGTGTGTTTATATGAATAAGACACTTTTATAGTGAAAACAGATAATTTTTGCATTTCAGCTCAAGAAAAGTTTTGAATTTACATGGCAACGCTTTGACAAACGTCAGGGTTAGATGTAGTTTTCATGTTGGGCCACTAGAAAGTACTGTTGTTTGGATTTGTAATGAAACCACACCCACATGTGGGCAGAGAACAACATCATATCGACATTAACAATTGTGAGGTTGGATAACTATTATGAGTGACTTTCACCTATGAAACCACCAAGTCCCAGGAGAATATGGAGTCATGACACTCTGGAGGAAAACGTTGTTATAGTGTGTGACCAAACAATATAAATTGGTTTGAGGCTACTGATGATGATCGGTAAATAAAATGTTATGTAAGTGAAGTCCAATTACTCCATTTAGTCCTAGACTATGGTGGCCTCGAAGGGACAACAACACAATACAAAATCCACAACACAACAGCAAAAACTCATCACACATACTGACATTCACATTAAATGGCAAGTTTGGATTCCCTAATTAATCGCTGTGACAGGATGTTGTAATACTGAGACAAAACTCTTACGCACACAGAAGCTACATACAAACTTCACCTTTAGGTCTGGACTCATACTGGGAATATTCTCAACTTGAGGTGAGAGCACAAACTATTCCACCATCTTGTGCCTCATTGGAAACATGCTGCACATAAATAACCAATGTTACTTTAATTAACTGCAGGAAAAAGATTTTTTTTCAACCTGCATGTTAAATGCGGGCCAAAATACTTGCAGTTCTGTGGAGAATGTGGAGGATGAATGGTTCTTGTTTTGGCTAACCAAATATACCTCTGACCTCATAAAGTGTTAAAATCTGCCTTTGTGTTGTTGATTTTGTTCTGTTCTGACACAGTGTGCATCCTGCGGTGCAGGTGTTACACATTTCCTAATCCCGTTTGAGTCTTGAGCTCTGCAACAGCTGAAACTGACACAAATCAAACGTGACGCCCGAACTGTGATCCAGGGAAAATCTCCGTCTTGTGTGTGCATGTGTCCACGGTGGGTGAAAGCCTCCTACATCACGCTGCTGCTTGAAATTCAGAGGAGAAAAGCTGTAGTGCACTTAATCAGAGCGGTGGCTGCGTGTAGGGTCAGCAGCTAATAAATATTCAGCACTAAATGTAACATTTCACCAGGAGGACTGGGGGTTCGTAATTCATCACATTTTACATCATTATTATTGCAGTAGTTACAGACTCTTCAATATGGTGTGTATGATTTATTGTAGTAAATTAAGTCACTTAAGGGACCTGAAAGTATCGGGATGAATCACAACACAAAATTCTGTAATTACTTTTTGAGTTGATAAAAGCAACAAACTCAATTAAACTGTCCTTTATTTTGGTCTGCCTCACTTTTTCATCTTTCCGACAGTCCTGAATGTGAATTTGAAGTAAACAAGTCAATAAATTGTACATTAAGTTGATACTCGATGTGAGCACGCTTTGGATTTCAAACAGTGAGCGCTCTCGGAGGCAAACTCCGAGACTTCGCCGTCGTTCTTCTGTGGATGGAAACTGTTTTAATCTCCCAACGTGCAGAGCGATGAGATCAGGACTCTGGGGGGGGGGGACTCTGTGATAGATGAAACTACCAACATATCGACATACACGGAGCACGGAACTTTGCAAAGAACTGTGTATGTGTGTTTTGTTTTCAACATTTTTTGACTACGATCATAGTAACGTGCAAAAAAAAACAACAAAAGAAAAACTACAAATCTTGTTGACTGAACCTGCAGCATGCAAAAATGAGATTTTATCCCACATGTGAGGAAATACAGTGTCAACTGAGACTTTAGCACTCAAGGTGATTTGGAGGCATTTCTGTTTCTTACAATATGTCAACAGATCCCAGCATCAATATGACTGTAGGTTTAACATGATCACCTTTATCTTATCTTTTCTTTTCTTTTTCCCCAGACATGCTCAAATCAAAGTCAATAGTTCACACCAATCAACCAAAGATATTTCACCTACAAACAATGAACGTTGCATGTCAGAAAAGGACTAGGAAGAAGTATAACTTACCATCTCCCTATATATTTCTTTTTTTTTTTTTTTGGTTCCTTTTATTTAATTATTTCATTTCAACACACGAGAACTTTTATATTAAGACTAATTATCTGCTCACACTCTCTGATCACAACACATTCTCCAACCCATTGAGGTATTAAGTCATGTGGTTTCTTGTGTACGTTTTGAGAAGACCCTCACAAAAATGTCAAACTGGATCAACATGAACATATACGGAGCACAAAACGTCTTGTTTATTTTGCCGCGTGGAAAAGACTAATGTTGAAGTCTCAGCCTGCTGCATTAAAAAAATAAATAATTGAGCTTCCTCAACAGCCTTTTGGATTCACCAGTACAACATTAGCTTTCCAGTATAATTGTTTTGCTCCCTGACTGAAGGGAGCAGCAGACAAATGGTGCCATTAAACCCAAACGACTCCGGAGAGCTGGCTGTGCGTGAGAGCGGCCATCTTTCACTCTGTGCTGCTAACTGTGTGGCAGAAAATGATATTTGAATAACATTGATCGATTTTTGGATTTTTGTACGGGCATTGGTCATCTCCAGCTCATATGGTCAATGTGTCAATCTAGTCAGCCAACTGCTTGTTTGGACAGAATCCACAGCGCGTTAGGACAGACACATGATAGATTTTGATGGATATATCAGTTACTTTTGTGGTTATTTTTGCGTTTGTTTTATTGACGGAAAGCACGTTTGCTCGGTGCTCGTATTGAGTAGCTTTAATATTTAAGCAGAAGTGAGAGAGGCTCTATATCTCCCACATCCTGCACCAGATAGTTGACCCCCTGAATCCAGCAAACTACTACTTAAGAAACAAATATAGACGGAGGAGCTGCCGGAGCCGCTGCATCCAGTGCTTACAAAGGAGCACCACAAATAGCTTTTCATTGGTGTGCATAACGCCGACGTATTAACGGTGTTGAAATTCCCTTCCTGACCCCAAACATGCAAATTGAATAAATAATTCTGAGTTATTACCTGGGAATAAAGGTCTAATTAGGGCTGTGCGGCTTGCCAACCACAGTGATCAGCCAACAAAAGGATTCACGCTGAGCTTTCACTCAGCCCGCTCTCCGTCCCACAGCTTCTTGTCAGGCCTCACAAGTTGCTTTTGTGTTCCTCGAACAATGTGCTGCTGACTCCTCGTCAACGCTCTCCACAGAGCATTTCCTCATTCTTTTAGTGGCGGCTTTCCTGTGACGTCCTTACAGCGGCACTGACCCCATCTTGTGAATCCCCTGAGACCAGGAGAAGACATATTTTCAGTACAGAGAACCATTGTTTCAGGAGTAAATATGTCTCCCCACCTTGTTTATGAGGATACGTGCAGGAGTCCCACGTTTAGGCTCCAGTTCCCGTGTGTTTTACGATGAGAGACTGATACTCCTCAGGCCAAAATGGACGTCTGGCCCCGTTTTCACAGTGAAAACACATTGTTTTAATAGTTTTGTTTCAGAGAGGTTTCATGTTTCCGCAGCAACATTTTGAAAACGATAAGCAGTTAGCATGTTGGGCCACTAGTAGGTGCAGTTGGTTGTTTTTGTAATGAAACCACACACACCGTCTTTCCCGGGCTGTAAAAATCATCTGTCAATTTCATCATCACGACTCGTCTGACAACGGTCTTTTTGCTTGCACATGAAGAATCCATCAGCTCTGCTGCTGGATAAGGGGGGTCAAAGATGCAGTCAGCAAACTGATTGGCTGAAAGTCAGTTCTGATTTCTTCTCGTGTTTCTACGAGATGTTGAGGTAAAGACAACAAGCAGTAAGTCTCTGATTACTAACTGTCACATCTCTTCTCATTTATTGGTTTCAAAGGAGAAATTTGGCTGAAAAGCTGCAGGTCAGGTTCAACTTTCTCCAGTAAAGTTATTTTCAAATTCACACAAACAGAAATGTGTTCAGAATTTATCAAATGTGTCCAGGTTTGTTAATGTTTATAAATATTTGGATGTGCTTGTATTTATTAATGACTGGAAATGAAACAGCTTTAAAAAAAATAAATGTTTATTTTGCATTTCTTTTCTTTTGAGGTTTCTTTCAAAACATTCTAAAATACTTTGAAGGGATGAATTGATGTGTTGTTTGAAAGTATATCTGATAAACCTTCTTTTTTTTTTTTTTTTTTTACTAAACTCAGTGATTTCCAGTAAACCAGCCCCAAAACACATTCATTTTCCAAAAGGGACTAATGAAGCTTCTGCTTGTATTTGTTCACAAGTATGTCAATAAAAGAGTCTTAATAAGTTTCTATTCACTAGCTGCTATCTGTATTTGTCATTTTGGTTGTGACAAGACAAAATTGTTACTTCCTTTGGGATAAAATAAATGTTTTTTTCTGTCTCAACTGTGGAGTTTATCCACTTTTTTTTTTGTTGTCAATTTACTTACGAGAAACATCCCAAATTTTGTGTTGGTGACTCAAGCTTGTACTCACATGGCTGCTTGCTACGGATCCCCGGGCCAGCAATAGATTCCAGTGAGTTAAGCGAAAGCCACCGCTTGTCACCAGCGCTTTGCTCCCCAGACGCCCTGCAGAGGCTGCATGTCGCTCCCGTGGGATGGGTTAGACCTGCACATGACAAATGAAGGAAATTCTTCTGGTTCCTTCTTCATCTTCTGCTGAAACACACGCAGAAGTGCAGACAGACCTGTACGAGTACAACCTGTGCGTTCTGTGCTGTCGAGTTGATTTGCAGTTATGAGGCCGCTAATTTTCCTCATTGGAGGTTTCCTATAGTGATTACATTTTAATTGTGGTGAAGTTTCTCTTGATCGTCTATTTCATGTGCCATAAGTTTACTGGACAATATTTGTAAAGGTGAAATACTGTGTTATTGTGACACATTTGTAAACTTTGCACAGCTCTTGTGCAGTTGTGTAGTGACTTCCTTGTTTCTGTGGTTACATGACCGCCAGCGCAAAGAGCGGAAATTCTAATAAACTTGGGAGCCACATAAAGAAACTGGAAGTAACACGCTATAAACTGTTATTCCTGCTCTTAATGACTGTATTATTGTAAGTTACATGGGACTGATGATCGTTGAACAGAGCAAAGACAGATAAAAGTCGGACCTATGCACACTAGACAAATAAAAATTGCCAAATTTAGATAAAAGCAAAGCAGTGGTATTGCATGCATCATGTATTAAGACATTCATTACATCTTTAATTTCTCATTGATTGTGGATTTCAGGGAAAGTCAAATGGCTGCATGTGGCTTCATGGGCTGAACGATACCCATAAAGGTGCTGAACTCAACTGGGGGCAGGCGAACCAGAGAGGGGAAACTCCACAACATCGATCCAAGGACACGTTGCTCTAAAACAAAAAGACATTCTTCTCTGCAAAGGAAATCCCCCAGAAAACGATACCCTTGGCTGTCATATTGTTCCATTCCTACCCGTTGTTATCAGTCTTCACTGTTATCACTTGTCTAACAACATCAGACAAAATGATCCTCCTGATACAGATATCATTCAAAGCAAAGATGAAATATCCACCCAACATTGAAGCTCTGCGTTGAAGCCCATGAACACCAAACATACAAAGGAGGACCACTCATCATGGAATGACACATACTGACGGCCAGGATCAGTAAGAGCCGAGCAGTAATTATCTATGAAAGCAGCAGTGTCACTCCCCCATCATATACAAACATCTCTCCGCCCATACACTCACCACATCTTAAACCCTGCAGGTCACCACCACTTGATCACCCTCCTCCCTTCTGCAGCGCTGCAAGCACAGACAACAACACACACCACCTTGAGAGGAGTGTGAGTCATGTGTTTTGAAAATCGAGAAGGTGGATTTTTTTTATTTCTCTCTCTTTTTCTAGTCTTCAAATCTTGTCTGCTGGTCTTTGTTAAACTGACAAACACTGATTACAGCTTCCCATCTATAATTGAGGAATACACACCACAACACAGGTTAACGGCTGCAGTATTCATGGAGACAGTGACAGTGGAAGTCACAACACACTAAATGCCGAGCTGAGACTTCCCTTTGTCCTCACTGTCTCGCGAGTGGAGCGAATTACAACTATGCACTATACTCATTTGGCAGGTTTGGATTTGTGGAGGTGAACTTGGACCTGCGTGTGAGCGGCTGCTCCAGTGTGAGGGAGCTGACGGAGTCTGGCTTGCGACTGGAAGGTCACCGGTTCGACTCCCCGGACAAGCCGTCAGGATGAAGTAAGGCAGTGAGCCATGATGGCGCCTCCCTCTGCAGCAGGCCTCGCAGGACTTCTTCACTGAAGCTGCATGACTGTCGGCACGACAAGCAACCCATTACTTCTGCATCACTGGAAAGACTCACGTTATGACGACACTTTCGAACGTCCTCATTGTTCGAAGCTCAATTTAAATGAATTAAGAAGCAATTCACCAGGATGCATTCTGATACTGTACTGATCCTTTATTAAACATGTTATAAAGTGTTTATATTAACCTTACAATGTCAAAATAGACAATTGCGAAAGTTACAAAAAGGCAATAATTGCTGAACTTATAAGTGTTTCGTTCAGTTGGATCTGTCTTATATTGAGCAGATTTTCTTTTTAATTATTGAAGGCTTGTTGAGTCAAGCTGTCGGCACCATGTGGGTCACTCATCCTGCTCAAGCTCTTCAGCTGGCTGGAGGAAGATGCTCTATAATCTGGACGATAGTGCTTCTTGAAGAACTGGAGTTGTGTATTAAAGAAGTGAATTTGCAACAAAACAAGTGAAATAATCAGGCCAAGGTTAATATAAGCTTGTCCTTATTTTACTTACGAGGTCTGAGTTATTTCAGGATCGATGAGTTTAACAGACATTTTAGTTCAGAGGCCACACACTGTCCAGTTTCATCTTGAGTCGGTCGGACTGGTATAATAGAGTCATAGTAATTTTTACATTTAAAAGTTAGACTTTTTCTTTGTTGCAGTGCAGAGTATATGTGATGAGAATGTCAATATTTTTCATAAACTAAACAATTACTACCAGAAATTGCTATTCTCAACATAAGGCCAATTTTAGTACAACCTTCTGCTGCAAAATACAGTGAAATGTCCAAAAAACTTCTCCTATAGGTGTTGCATTCTGTTTTTTTTTTTTTTTTTGTTTTTTTTACAATGTCACCCTGACAGCATGATTATCTGTTCACTATCTTTCATGGCAGCATCACTGATATCTCAGTTGTGTTGTGTTCAAAGCTCTTAGGAAAAAAAATCTACTTTTTCTTTCAAAATTCTACAATTTGCTTGATGGTTTGGCCGGATTGGGCCACAGGCTTTATGTTTGACACCACTTTTATAGAGTGTTGACACACTGACAGAAAACATCCTGTCGTCCTTGGTTATTTTATGTTATTCTCAATTCATTTCATCAATTCTACTTCATACAGACTGAAACACTCAGTGATCAGGGTGCTGTCAGATCGTTAACCTTTAAAATTATTAGAACATTACATTTACATAATTTGAGTCATTCACATGGGTATGAAGAAGTGACTGGTTTATCTTGTTAGATTTTGATGTGTTAATGTGGGAAAGACGTTTATCAGAGTGGAAAAAAAGCAACATTCATTATTTTACCTTTTCTCTAATTCACCTCTGTCTCGCCTTGAATTAAATAAATCTGCCAATGCTGTGAATGCTTCTTCCCAATGAGATCAGCAGAGGTCATGAAACACCATCGCAGGAGGATTCTCTTCCTTCTGAGTTGGATCAATCATGTTCTATGTTCGTATACTTTCAAATGAATGGACGAAACATTCTGCTTCAACACTGGCACCACACTCCTCACTCATTATTTGTGATGCAACAGAATCACAATGGAATCGATTATCATTGCTCCAACCACAAAACAGTCAGCAGCTCCGGCTGGCAGAGCGAAACAAATACAAATGTTTTATTTAATGTACGTTGAAATAAATAAATAATGTGAATCAGACCTAAGGGGCTGAAGGGTCGTGTAAATGTGTGAAGCAGCACCGTTTGTGCGGAGAGATGAAGTCAGGGAGGTACAGGTCAGTTCAAGTTATGTGTTTTGGTATTCTAGTTGTTTACTCTTGTTCCAGGTGTGTTGCCCCGCCCTCCGTCCTCCTGTGGGCTAATTACAGCTTATGTCTTCACTCCCTGTTGGAATTCAGTGGTTTGCTGTCCAGTCAATCACTCCAGCCATTGCCTGATGATGACCTACTTCCTTTTTCTGGTTCAGCTCTTGTTGGTTGCCTTCCTGTTGCACATCTCTGCTGGTTAGGAACCTTGAATAAATTCCCTTGGGACCGAACTTGTCTCTTGAGTCTTGAGTGAGTCGTCTGCTCTACATGTCAGATACATTATTTATTACTGCACAGCAGTTCTGGTGGTAATTATTTGGTAAAGCAATGTTCTGCTCAAGTACAGGTGAGAGTAGACATTGTCCGTTGGCATCTTATGAATGTATTTACATAATTCCCAACGAATCCAATGATGTGTATTTCAAATAATTTATGGGGAGCACAGGGAAAACTAAAGTTAAAGTTAGGAGGGCCACACAAGTCAAATTCCTTCTCTATGTAAGGAGGGTACATACTGTACACACTAGGGTTGACATCTATCCTTGGTTGTTTCATTCAAAATCTAGAATTTGATGCAATAACTGAGCTCATAAAATAATACATAGGCTGTATTTTGACACTCCTGATTTAGGCTGTGAGCCAAAATCGGCCCGTAAGAGGCTCCAATCCGGCCAAACCACTAAGTAAATGGTAAAAAGAAAGAAGACATAGCTTTTTAACTTTTTTTTTTTTTTTTAAGATTAGTGGATCTAACACAACACTGAGACCCGAGCCGAGATGCTCAGAACAGTGATGCTGCCATGAAAAGTAACAATTAGACTCAAAGCCATGCTGTCAGGGCGAGTTAGTAAAAACATGCATAATGCAACAGTTATAGGTGACATTTTTTGTGTGGAATTTCATTGTATTTTGCAACAGAAGGTTTCATTAAAATGTGATTTATGCTAAGAGGAGAGTAATTTTCTGTAGTAATTGCTTGACATTTTCATCATGTATACTCTGCACCACTAAACAGAAAAACTTTTAAGTTGGAAAAAATTAAAGGTTATTGTGTCATTATTTTATTGGTTCAGCCCACTCAAGATGAAACTGGGCTGGTTGTGACCCATGGATGAAAATGTGTTGGACACCCCTGGCGTGATTGGTGCCATACAAGATTAACCCTTCACCTCTTCCCCTGTGTTTTCAAGCTGTACAGTCAGATGAGTCAAAACCACCCATGAACACATAATATGTTTGTGCCCTTCATGCACCCACTTGAAAACCTGCAGTGCCCGTTCCACCAGGAAAGGTTGCTGCGTTTCAGTCTGTGGAGTCAGACTGTGGAACCGTTTGAATGAGGAGCTGAAGCAATGTCCAAACATACACCAGTTTAAAATACAGTATAGAAATACAATCTTTACACAATATAAGGATGAAGAGGGGATTTGACTCATGTCAGGTGATTACAGGAGATAACTTATTAATGCGTGTGTATATGTGTGCATGTATATGTAAGTGTATGTGTGTGTGTATATATATATAGATAGATAGAGAGATAGATAGATATAGTATGTATATGTAGTATCATATTTGTATATACTTTTAGTGTATACATGTATAAACATAAATTGAATATTATATAAATAATTAGTAAGCTGGAAATTATCAAACTTTGAAACAATAATTGATGAAAAAGGGGCGGGATTAAATAAGTGTTCGCTTCTCCTCACTCCTTTTCGAATGTGTAAAATGTAGTGTGTATAGATATGTATGTATACGAGTCTGTGACTATGAATGTATATGTGTCTATGTATGTGTACATGTCTATATGGATATTTAATATCCATACTTGTTTATTTTACATATTTGAAATAAATCTCAATCAATCAACCCAGTCCTATCAGGACTCGTCTCTGGGGACACAGAATGAGTTCAGTATTATGGTAATCCATCACCGCCCAGGTGAAGACATGTTCTAACTACAGACTTTGCTTGGGGTCATGTTGAGGTCAGGGTGAGGGTTTGGGAGTAGTATTTACTGCGGAGCTTCATGTAGAAGGCATGGAGACAAAATGTGTTGGTGCTTATGAGCAAGAAAAAGACACGGATATGTAAAGGTGTATTAGAGGAGGTGACATGCAGCAGACTGTAAGTGAGACTGGAAAAGTCCAATATGTGTTCAGTGCCTGATTCACACAGCGGTGGGTCTGTACTAGCAGCCTGCCTCTAAGCTGACAAGCGAAACCAAAAACTCCCAGTGAGCCTCCCATCTTCAGCTCCCCTCAAATCACCCCAATCCACCACCACACTCCCTCTGATCTTTAAACACTGTTTAAAAACACTCAGAGCAAGAATAATGAAATCACAATCAGCCCTGTAAGATTTTTGAAAGAAAATGTTTTTGTCTTTCACCTCAAATGTTGTGAAAATCTTGTTTCTTCATGCTAAGCTTCCATGGTGGCCTTGTTTTTTGGGTCTTGGTGACGTAAACCACTGTTAAGTTGGTTGTAAGAGAAACATCAGTCAAACCTCAAAGTGATTTCACAGGAAAATCTGGCTTATAACTTGCATTTCACTTTAAGGGAATTCCTGTGTTTTCTTCACACAAAAAATTCAAATAGATGTAATACTGTGAAACAAATGACAACGACAACATGGGTTTTTCTTCATTCGTACCATTTAGTATTCGGTTTGAAGCAGATATTGAGAAGAAGAGTTAAACCAAGGGGACATGTCCAACCCAGTACGAATGCTGACAGTGTCTCTTCTTCACATAGATAATGTGAAGAGATTTTTACACTAAATGAACTATTATAAACTTTATTTCAACCTGAGTCATCTCAAGAGCCAAGAAAAGTCCCGGAAGTCATTTCTTCCTAAACATACTGTACAGCCAACTCCAGTTGACCTGATTCTATTGCTTGGAGATGCCTCAGACCTGGACAAGGGAAAACTTGCACGGACAATGAAAATAAAGAATTGTAGATTAAAGCCGATTGCACCTTCAGTTTGCATGATCAACTTAGAATAATACCTTGAGTGACATCATCAAAACAGGAATACTTTTAATGAGGGTATTGTGTACGTTATTGCTTACTTTTATTATGAAAATATTACATGGAGAGAGCCAACAAATGTTTTGGGGTTTTGGGTGGGAAGTTAACAAACATATTGTGACCTTAGCGTGGGGAAAAACTTAAATATTGTGAAAACAAATGCAAAATGAAGGTGGCAGATGTTGAACAACAGAAGAAAGAAAAGATGGCAAGACTAACGAACAATGAAAGAGAAGATATCATCTGATACGATCTCTGTGAGCTGATTTGCTTTCCTTTTCGACTTAGACTGAAACATGAACACAGTAAGGCCAAATATTGCACATTATAGCTGGAATATTTCCTGTTAATGATGCCAAAATGCCCAAATTGTTGGCATGCTCAATTCAAAATGGATCATCAATTATATTTTGTATGTCGATTGTGCATTTTAACATTTGTTAACCTTTAGTAGGGCAGGGCCAATGCATGCATCTGAGACGTCAGTGGGAGGCTGAGGTTCTAACTCTTTAGGTTTGTTGTTTAAGTTGAACTCTCGGTGCCCTCTGACCTCATCCCCAAACCCCTAAAACTCCGTGTATACGCCCCTGGCTGGTTGCTCTAAGTGCAGCAATACTGACCTCCAGTGAGTTAAGGCTTTATTTAGACACGATTTGCAGGTTAATTCTTGCCCCCCCCCCCAACACACACACTCTAATAGATTCATAACTCTGCAGTTGTGAGAGAGATAACGAGTGCTTCATGTTAGATTTGAGCTCATTTAGACAAAGATACAGCCTCCTCTCGTAATGCGGTGCGCCGGGGGCGGGGCGGCGGCGGAGGGTGAGTTTGGTGAGAAAGACACATGATGATGGGGCACCATTAGGGGCGAGAGCGCATCATGCCGAAGGAGCGACTCTCGACTCCGCACAACGACGAGGCTGGAACAGGATGCGCGGATTATTTCTTTATCAACTCTGACAAGTGGGGATCTTTTCTCGCATTAGCTTTGTCCTTTTTTCATGGACTCTCCTGTCACTAGAGGTGTGCCTCTGAATCTGTGCCAGCGCTCCTCCAGTGCGGGATGTCCGCGTCCTAGAGCGCACGCAGCCGGCATGGAGCCTCTGAACGGCAGCGGGATGGACACCTTCACGGTGGTCCAGCTCAATTCCTCCTGGAGCCTGGACAGTGGATATTCTTTAGCAGCGATTGCCAGCATCGCCGCTCTTGTGAGTTTCCTCATTCTTTTCACGGTTGTTGGAAATATCCTGGTGGTGATCGCCGTGTTAACGAGCAGGGCGCTCAAAGCGCCCCAGAACCTCTTTCTGGTGTCTCTGGCCACCGCGGACATCCTGGTCGCCACTTTGGTGATGCCATTCTCTCTGGCGAATGAACTCATGGGTTACTGGTATTTTGGAAAAGTTTGGTGCGGTATCTATCTGGCTTTGGATGTTCTGTTTTGCACTTCGTCTATTGTGCATCTGTGCGCAATCAGCCTGGACCGGTATTGGTCCGTTACGCAGGCGGTCGAGTACAACCTGAAGCGAACTCCAAAGCGCGTCAAGTGCATCATTCTGATCGTGTGGCTTATATCTGCCTTCATCTCCTCTCCTCCGCTCATATCCATTGACAGCAACAATGATCTGAGCTCGCAGCCTCAGTGTGAGCTGAATGATGAGACCTGGTACATCCTCTCCTCCAGCATCGCCTCCTTCTTCGCCCCCTGCTTGATTATGATACTAGTGTACATCAGGATATACCAGGTGGCCAAAACCAGAACCAGAACCATGTCGGGGAAAAAGGCCAGGTCGGATGGTGTCACACAGACCGAGAATGGACTGAGCAAAGCCACGTCCCCTTTCCACGGTGAGCGGGAGAACGGCCACTGCCAGTGTCCGCCCACGCCCAGCCAACGCACTGTCACCGTGGGCCAACAGACCGAGGACGCAGACGTGGAGGAGAGCTCCTCCTCCGAGGGCAAAGGTCACAAACCCGAGCAGCAGGACTCCGAGAGCGCCAAGAGGGCATGTCAAAAGAAAAACTCCATGTCCAAACAGCCCACCCGGATCTCTCGGGTCAGTAACAAGTCCATGGACCTCTTTGCTTCCCGGAGGAAACGGCGCCGGAGCTCCATAGCCACGAAAAAGGTCTCCCAGGCCCGAGAGAAGAGGTTTACATTTGTCCTGGCGGTGGTCATGGGGGTGTTTGTTGTGTGTTGGTTCCCCTTTTTCTTTAGCTACAGCCTGTACGGCGTGTGCAGGGAGTCCTGCAAGATACCTGAGCCGCTCTTTAAATTCTTCTTCTGGATTGGTTACTGCAACAGCTCCCTCAACCCCGCCATTTACACCATCTTCAACCGAGACTTCAGACACGCCTTCCAGAAGATCCTCTGCAAGTCCTGGAAAAAGTCCTTTTAGATGTGAAGCATAGCTGCTGCTGCTGCACCATGACAGTCTTAAAGAACATATCAAAGTGAGGGTTTTTTTTTGGTTTTTTTAATTTAATATATAAAAGAATCCCTGTTGTGCTTGTTAAAGCCATTTCTTATGTCCTCATTGTCCTGTTGTATCTCAGTCATGACTGCTCACATGCTCAGCCACCCACTGGGAGTCACCACAAGCCTAAAACATGCATTTACTATTGCAGACTTCTTAAAAAACATGATTAGTGGACAAAATGGTTCATTTCTTTCCAAGACAGTGAAGACAGAGGCTTTAGAGTCTGTGGGTAATGTGCTTACCCACTTAGTTCCTGCTAGAGAAGAAGAATAACACTTTGCAGCTGGAGCGAGCAGCTTGTCAGACGAGCTGGGTGTACACACCAGAGAGAAAACTGCAAAACAGCCCGATTCTCTCCAAGAGCAGGTAAATCCACCTCCAACGCTCTCACAATGACACATTATGTCTTGTTTGGTTGATCTACACAAAGAAACCAGGTGTAAAAAACAGGAGTAACTGCTGTTTGTCGGTGACCAAAAAAAGGATGGAACATGTTTTTCAGTGAGATTCAAGAGTTTGTTTAGACACGCTACATGTTTGAGAATTACCAGCTTCTGGAAGCAGCTGCATAGCTACTGCACAGGTATCAATTATCTTGTTGAACACAACAACCAAAAGAGGAAATAGCTGTAATTTACAAACCTATTTCTTTAAGATTATGTGAGAAAAGCGCAGGACCATTAACTGAGGCCTGAGTCAGGTCAAGGTTACGCTTCAATTACATTTAAGAAAATAAAGAACATTCCGATGAAAAGACTTTTAAAGGCCTTGAAGATGTTGTTGTTGGGTTTTTTTCCCCGTTTTTTTTCTTGACTTTGTTTTCCCAGAAAAAATACATTTAAAGTGCTATAGTTATATGGGAATCATAAGGTGTTTGATTAAAATAACTTTTCTCAAATGATTTCCTTTTAGATGTTTCAACACAGAGTTTCTGAGTTTTGGTTCATGACCATTCAAACCTATTTGTAACTTCCTCCAGAGGCTAATTTTGAAAAATACTGTGGTTTTTCGCAAGATTCTGTGTTTCTATCTGTTGTATTACTGTCAGCTCATATTTCACATCTCTGTGGAGAACATGCTCTAAAACAGTGAGTGTGAGAGAACTGACGTACAAACTTTTAAACAAGCACAACAGCGTAGTCGTTATTATTTATTAGCGTCTGACTGGGGATTTTAGTTTCAGGTGGCATTAAGAAGGGCTGGAGATGCAGATCACATGATACCTTTTTTCAAGATGACCCGTAACTACTGAGTATTTCAGAACAAATGCATTAACTTTGCTGTTATTTTTATTTTATTTTTTTGCGAAACTACCTCTGTTTGTTTGTCTCTGTGTTGCTGACTTCCATTAAGGGGTGTCAAACATGAGGTCCGTGGGCCAGAACTGGACTGTAAGAGGCTACAATCCGGTCAAACCACCAAGCAAATTGTCAAAATGTCTTAGGTTGTCTGTCAAGGTGAATTAGTAAAAACATCCTTAAAGCAACTGCTTTAGGTTTATTATTATTATTATTGGTATTTCATTGTATTTTGCACAGACATTTTCATTAAAATTGGCTTTATATTAAGATTGCAGTAACTTTTGGTCATAATTGTTTGTTTTTCCATCACCCTGTGCTAAAGTTTCAATTTAAAGGTTGTTATGGCATTATTTCACCTGTCCGGCCTACTCAAGATGAAATTGACCTGTATGTGGCCGGTGAACTGAAACATGTTTGACACCCCTGGTTTACATTCATCTTTTGCAAAGTGCAGTGCACATCTTTCCTCTGCCGGAGCTGTCACGCAGAAATAAAAGATAAACAAGTGTTAAGTCGTACGTTCTTGTCATGTTGCTGTTTAATGTTGCTTTTGATCATCAAGTGCTTCGGTATAAAGTCATAGAGTTTCAGTCTTTGATTGAAACAAATGAGTAGAACAGAATTAGTTTTTTTTTTTTAAATAACTCTCTCAGCAGATCTGCAAACTTTCATCAAATTCAAACCCAACAGATGTTAATTCAACCCAACTCAGCAGTTTATTTTTTCGTCTGAGACAGAAAATCCCCATTTAGATCTGACATTTTCCTACATTGTTTTGTGCGTTGGTGGAAACGCTCTCTTACTTTGTCGAAAAGTTACACAATCGAGAACAGATTGGTAACTACAAAACTACTCATTATGACGTTGGAGGGCAGCACGCTGTTAAATGAAACATTTTCGTTACGCATTCAGCGGCGTGTGCTCGTTATCGATGGCGCTGCGGTCAGAAGGATTCGGTCCCTGTGTTGGACGGGGATTTCAGCGTGTCGGCGACCTTCCAGCAGGAATCAGGGTTGATGTCGGTTCTTGCAGCATCATAATCCAATATTCCCCAAAGCCCCTGTGGGTAAAGCTGAGGTGAAACTGAATTCCCCGCACCAAAGTCTTGTTTTCCTCCCACTTTTCTGCTGTGGCTGAGTGTGCACAGCCAAAAGTCATTTGTGACGGGTTACGAGCCCATCTGCTGTTGTTCCAACTGCTGTTGGCAGACCCCTGAGACTCACGTCCGAAAGATGCAAGAAGAAAACAGCATCCTGGCCCGTGTGATTGTTTGAATAAAGAGGATAAACAGAGAGGCGTTAAGCTTGATGGAATAAAGCAGACAGTTACTCTACGAGTCTGTCATCAGTCTCTTATTTAAAGAAGATATTCAATGATTGACAGTCACTATTTGCTTGTAGCAGCAAAGTTGTTGTTTTTTTATATTTAAAAATAAAAAGTGACTCTTTATGTCCATATTTGTATTGAATCTTAAGTGGTTTTCCTCCAAGGTCGAAGTCGATGAATCAGATTAATAGTGTTGTTCTCTCAGTGTTCTTTTACACATTTACAGATTCAGAGAGGACAGTGTCTTCTTCACAGGCATAAATAAGATGTGTCTGGCTGCACATTAACCCCGAGGTTGCCGAGTACAAAAAAACCCCCAAAGAGCCTCACAATAAGGTTTGTGATCAGTTGAAATCATAATTGACGTAATTGAGAAAACATCATGTGATCCATCTGCTTTCTGGTTCAAATTTTAGTGCATCACAAATCGCGTTTGTCTTCAGGCTAATGTGGGAGAAAGCCTGTCACTCTGCAGGAGGCATCATTTCTTCATCCTCCAGCAGGTTTTTACAGATTCAGCACCACAGCATGAGCTCCTGTATATTCAACAACATGTTCAAGTAAAAACGGAAACATTTTGTAGCGTTTTGGGTGTCCGTTTACTCGACAACGGTACTCGGAGCCGCTGAAAACACATTATTCTACAAACTGTTAACAAAGTGGAACTATCGAGAATGGTCAATATGTCTCCATAGAAACGGGAAAATGCAACTTTTTGTAAATGCTCCAACCCAATCTCTGTGCAAATGGAGGAAAACGCAACTTTTCTGAAACACTGCATCTGCATGCACACCCATAGTTAATACTTCTTCTGCACATACACAATTAGATGGACAACAATGATGGCGGCGTCCAGAGTGGCATGACCCCCGGTCGTCCTTATCCTGGAACTTGGTAATTTTATAGTGGACAGTCACGGTAATAACAATCCAACTCCTTACTTTCCCCAGTCTGTGTACTCGCCATTGTTAATGTTCATAATATATCATTTTCTATGCATGTGTGTGGTTTCATGACAAAAATAAACCACAGCACTCACGAGTGGGCCAACATGGTAACCGCATCTTTTTTAATGTGTTTGCAGTTTCTGTGTAAACGCGCATTGTTTGCAAAACATTTATGACACGAAAAATCCAAAAATGCTGGAATGGGGCTTAGAACTGATGCCAACGCTTCCTCTCCACCAGTAGAGGAGTTGCCTTTCACTGCCCTGCACAGGTCAAAGAACTGGGTTCCCCACTGACAAAAATACGACCTTCAGTTACTTCAAAGGTTTCTTCATCCTTTTTACATTTTGCACGGTCGTCCCACTGAAATTAAGTCTTTGTGGGTTTGGATTTAGCTTGCTGACGCCACTGATCCAGAATGAAACGAAGCAAGCAGAAAGACTATTGGCCGGGGAGCAGTGATGATGAGATCGGCAGATGATTTTGACAGCGTGGGAAAGACCAGCGAGTGACTAAGGATAAAAATGCATAACCACTGAAAGACTGTTGGGCCAGATTGTGCTCGTACAGAGTGAGCTCATGCTTTAGGCTCTATTTTCGTGTCACAAATTGTGCAAGTGATGAACAGATCACAATTCAGGTGATACACACTGAAGCGCCGAGAAAAGAAATAACATTAATACTCAAGTGTGAGTCTCATTTCTTGCACTATAATGAATTTGAGACCAATCGTTACTTTTGTTGCTCCACCATGTGGAAATCAGTAAATATGTTTACTTGCTGTTTAGGAGGCAGAAAAGTGACTTTTAATCAAGGAATCCAGTAGAAACAGATAGACAAGGATAAAGAAGGCAGAAAGATTGTGATTCATAAAACAAAAATAAGCTTAAAATGTACAAAAGTCTTGAAAAATGTGGTGAAATTATACGAAAGTGATAGCTTTGTATGGGTTTCTCTGTGTTTCTACCAATCGGTGGGACCCTCCACTCCGTTCTGCATTAAATTGTGGTGTAAGACAGGCAAGTCTTCTTTGGACGGTTGTTTTGCTGCCAGACGGGCTAGAAAATGGTTTCATTGCACAGCCTGGACAGCAGCAAATAACCGTCAGTGAAAACAACAACAATCTGGATTTTATTTTTCGCAACATGTTTCACAGCCAATGTTTTAAATCCCATGAAGCTAAAGCACAGAACTAAGATATACAAAGCCATTTTTATTACTTGGTCACACAGAGAGACAATCACAGACACTCACATTAACACTCATTGTCAATTCATAATCTGTTTTAGACAATTTATAATACGTTGTGAGTTCTAACTATGACATTTTCATTAAAAAAAAAAAAACTCAAATTTTTTTGCCAGTTTCTACTTATGTACCACAAAAATCCAATAAACAGTCAAACATTTCCCTGCAATCTTTGACAAGACTGGCCACACAAATCAACTAAAAGTGAAAATGTGACCAAAGTAAGTGCAAAAAAAGTCAACGAAATCCTGAAGGAACTGTCATTCAATTTATTGACACATGGAGGCAATATGTTTTCTTTACATGTACAATAATGTGCACAGGATTTCAACATATAGGACTGCTATAATAAGGATATACCAGCAAATATGTACTGATTCACAGAGTGTCATGACTCCCAGTCCATCTTCTCCTGGGACTTCATAGTTTTATCCGTCAAGGTTGTATTAAATACTGCATAAGTAATACGCGCAGATTTCGTCAAAATTCTCACCACAGATAGATATCAGGCCGTGGATGATTCCATATAATGTTGGAGGTGATCCGGATCTGCGGAATCTCTGATTGTGCTTGTTTTGCGTTAGGGATTTCATTCCAAAAACAAACAGCACTTCCTCGTGGTCCAACATGAAAACTACATCATTTTCAGTTTTGTTTGATTACTCAAAGTTTACTATCCATTAATGCAAATGTACCTTCATGCATCTTATTGGTGACATCTTCTAAACATGTCTGTAAATATCGCTGTGACAAAACACATTTTATAATGAATCAACATGTATGGTTTAGATGAATTACATCTTTTTAGCTGCTGTTTTTGTCCGTCCCTGGAAAGCGAGAGCCACAGCAGGTTTCCCGTATCGTCATTCAGCGCTGTAAATCTTGTGACGGATAAAAGGCCTCAGACACTTCCACACCTGACTGGCTGCAATTTTCTGCCACACTTCAGACCCCGTCAGTGAGAAAATAGGGCCAGAGATCATGAGATTGGCAGAGCGCACCTTTTCCTAAAAAGCTATTTGATGGCTCAGTCCTTTAAAGATCCAAATGTGTGTGTTCATCTTTTTTTTTTTTTAAACACTTTGACCTATAAAAGCACAAATGCAACCGCAGTGAAAACAATATTCTTCTACTTTAAATAAGTCATTGCTCTTTTATGCCTTAAAACTCTTCAGTTAGAGTTTGAAGGTTCTGCCTGATAAATTGGTTTGGACTTTTCTAATATGACTCTCTGACTCTCTGTCGTACATCACGATGGAGGGAGAGCACCTCACATAACTCCCTCACAGCTGAGTTCACAACTCGCAGGCTGCATGTTCTGTCAAACAGCTCAAATATGGGAACGGTGGAAAATGACTCAGCCTCTGATTTTTTGGTCTGATGGAAACAACTCTTGAAGAGTGGAAGATTCTTCGATGACCTTCAGCTCATTTTGGACGTTCTGTGAGTTTCAAATTAAGATGAGGCCAAAATGTGTTGTGTTCTGTAGATTAGTAATGTGCTCAGTAAAGATGCTTAGCACCATCATTCTCATATCAAATCTATCACACAGTGTTTGGAGAAATCAACCAGATAAATGAATCAATCAACTAAAAGATACGCAACTGACTTTCCACCCAGACACAAGAGAATTACAAGAATTACAAATAGGACCTTTAATGTTAAACATGCTGGTCTGTGAGCCACATGTTTAACATTACCTGTCATAAACATTGTCAATTTCCTATTAAGTCGAATTGTCTTTCTCCACATTGTGAGAATAAGTTGGTAAATTGAACTCAGTTTGACAGAAATCAGCCGTTTGCGTTAAACAGAAACATGTAAATGAAGCCTTTTGTCGCTAACAAGCAATCTACTCATTGAAACTTTACTTTTCATTCTGTGGCGTTAACAAGAAACGGGTTTCAGTGAGATACAGACAAACAGACAGACCCTTGAACGCCTCCCTCACTTTCACTGTCTTGTTTGCAGCAGTGTGATTATCCAGCCTGAAGCAGAGCATGAAAGCAAACACTATAGCTGTTATTGACTCTTCTGCATCACAAGTCCATTACAAAACCAGTTAGTGCCATTCACTTCCAGTTCTACATTACAGGTCATAATAACGTATGAAGCCTTCTCCATGGTAACAATGTGCTCAGACCTTTATTATTTAATCAAATCTAGTGCAGAATTAGAATTATAGCCTGGAACTCAAACCCCGAAGACAATATGAGTTTGGTGATGATTACTGACAGGGTGTGTGTGTGTGTGTGTGTGTGTGTGTGTGTGTGTGTGTGTGTGTGTGTGTGTGTGTGTGTGTGTGTGTGTGTGTGTGTGTGTGTGTGTGTGTGTGTGTGTGTGTGTGTGTGTGTGTGTGTGTGTGAGAGAGAGAGAGTCTGTGAGGGGGAAAAAAATTACGGAAGTTATTTATCATCTCATAATGTAATAGTTTTATGAGCTGCCTGCAGTGATTTGACAATAGAAAACAATATAACTATAATAAAACAAGGAAATCCCAGAATACATAAATAAATAAATAGAATGTCGCGTACAGTCATGAGATTGGGACCTTTAGCTAAGATCAACAAATCAAAACAAAGTCAAAAGCCGCAGTGGGACTCGACATCTCATTTGTAAACATGTTTTGTTTGGGGTTTTTTTTTTAAAATAATGCCTACAAGCCATACTTAAGACATCATTAGATGAAGTGCAGCGGTTCACCTTCAACAGTCCCCTGACAGTCAACGCTTGTGTATCACATATATATTGAATTGTGTTTACAGTAAAACTGCCAATAGAGTAAGTCTTCTGTCATTATGCAACCCTTCTGAAAGTCCATTCAGTTAAGAATATTTATTCCCCTCTGAGATCTTCGTTTAACGCTAACATGAATTTTATTTTGAATTTGCCGCCTGCACTACTTTGGTGTTAATGTTGAGATTTATTGAGATGTTAAAACAACCTAAAGTATGCTTTTTAATGCAGTGTTTGTTATGCCTGAGATTGTGTGGGTTTGCAGGCTCTTCAAAAACAAGTTTGAGGGTCATATGTGACTCTGGATGGATCTTATTGTCTCTTTGTTTGCCCTGAGATGGACGGGGAACCCGTGTCGACCTATCTCCAGTCACGCAAGATAACAAAACAGTATTGTATTCACAGTATGAGTATTCAATCTTCTAAAACACGTTAATATTCTGTTGTTATCAAATGCTTAGCACAGCTTCCTCACAACAGGCAGACCCAGGTTTGATTCCAGGCTATGCAGAGGTTATTTTTCTTCCCTGTGGATGTGCAGGGTTTTTATTTTTTCAAGTGCTTGAAATCCAGAGACATGCTTGCAGGTTTATCAGCGGTATTAATACACTTATTGGCTGTAGGTGTAAGTGTATGCATGAGCGGTCTGTCACTCTGGGTTTGCCCTGCGATGGACTGGATAAGTGTGAAGGATGAACTTTGCCCTTCACATCAGGTGGGTTTCATTACTCTTCGACTATTGAAATAATGCGACGACGGATGGAAAATTGTGTATATCACATTTTAATCTCAGTTCAAGAGCCTCGAACGAAACATAACATAACTGAGGGGAGAAATTAATTGCCACTGGAGGCTTTTAATAAAGTTTTATGTAACTGAGGTCACGGAGGAGCATCGAGTTCCATAAAAGCGATAGCGAGGTCGTAAGCAGTATGTTTCAGTGGGTGTATGTCATCAGTTCCACATGTTTTATCTGCTGCAGGATTGAAGGCAAATCACCATATTAAAGTCAGCTACCAGTAAACTGATTCCATGTCCTTGGCTGCTTCTGTATCTGTTTCAAGGTGGGTTACAGTTATTATAATCATCACATGGAGGATTTTACATAAATGTGTTCGATTATATAACAGCATTTTTAATTTGGAAGAAACGATGAACAATATGAGGGAAATACTGTACGAATCTTATACATCTATTATGACATCAGGCCTTATGAGTAAATACAACATCAAGATATGTCATTTATCCAATATAATTTGAAATTAAATGGACAGGGATCAGCCTCTCACTGCTGCGTTTACATGAATACATAGAATTATAATGAAAACTCTGATCTTTTCCTGATCAGACTAAACAAGGACAATGTTTTTTCTTAGTTTCACAGTCTCAAGGGAAATGCAACAAGCCTGACACATCCAAGTGCAAAGCATTATGGGATGGATCCACTTACTGAAACTACTATTATTATTGTAGTTTCAATCTGGACAATCTGAATTTTAAATCGATGGATGGATTGATTAGATTGTCCAAATATGTATACATATAAAAAACAAGCAAACAAACACACACGAACAAGTACATCTTTACTTTACTTTCTCGTCATGTTATGTTGTGCAGAGCTTTTCCTTCAGCCCAGCGGTGACTCCTCCTCCATCACTCCTGACATCCGTCTCCATCCAGTCCACCCTGCCTCGACACGCTGCTTCACCTCTCTTTCATACCATATAGTCTTGGTTTCTTGTCAAAACATCCCTTAATCATTTCACAGTTGGATTATTCAAATAAATTAAACATTAAATCCAGTGGAGCTGTTTCATATTTGAAGATGCTGCACTCATTCCTGAAAACTCTTTCCTGAAAAATTTAAAGACATTACGGATATAAAGATAAAAGATTTATTTTGTCTATCAAAATTGCAGCAAGTAATATGTTAATGATGTTTTATTTATGATGCAGAAAATATGGATTTTGAAGAATGGGCAATAATAACAGACTGCTATTCTTAAGATGTATCATACATTTTGATGAACAGGAAAAAAAAACAGCCTCATTATATATTGAAAATATAAATGTGCATGCTGTTAATAAATGCTAATAACTTTCCGCAAAGTGCAGTTTATTTTTCATTTTTCATTTACTCTCAAATGTGCAGCATTCCCATGTTTCATCGGGTGATTGTGAGACTCTTAAGGAGTTACAGTGAAATCATCAACACTCACATGAAGGATCTTCAGCTGAACCAAGATTACACCCATTTGATAAAGATCAGAAGAAATGTAAGGAAAACCAAAGAGCCAAAGATCATAAACAGCAAAATCCTCTTCCATGTTTCCATTTTTCCTCTAAAAGTGCAAATTTGGCCCCATAAGCAAGATATTTAAAAAGAAACTGCATAAAACGCTGATGTAAATATCATACAGGCCACAAGTTGGTGCTGTGTTTTTGTTTTTTTCAAAGGCCAATCTGGTGGACAGACGACAAAAGTCCCAAGAGAACATGGACTGGGAGTTATGACACTCTGGATGCAAATGTTGTTGTTATTGTCCATCTACATGCACATGTGCAGAAGAACTATTTCCTATGATCTCGGTGCACATGTATGGTAGCAGTGTTTCAGAAAATGTGAAAATGTGTGAAAATATACATGAAGTATTTATTTAAAACTTCCACTTTGGGAGCTGTTTTCAAAAAGTTGAATTTCCAGTGACTCGTGCACCATTGTCGTGTAAACAGGCACTGAGAACACAACACAAGTTCCCCATTTTGACTTGAAAGCATGTAAACATTCCTAATCCCAACCCTTTGATTCTTCATCTCACCCTTGTTGGTATGTTGAAGTGTCTGTGGCAAACCTACAACTTTTAGAAAGGAAGCCACATTTCCCCCCAGTATAACAACAGTTTCCAGATTCCCAGGAGGATGTTGTTAGTCTGGAGGATTGTCGTTGGGCTTGTCACTGAGCTGTCAAACTTAGTGTCGCACCAACGTTTATGCAACTCAAATCCCCCAGGGTGTCAGGTAATAAATTTACATGGTTGCTAAAGGCAGAGTCTTAAAGGCACAGATGGTCTAAATGAAAGCTCTTTACACATGACGGCACTTTGTAACTCACCTCGACACAAATGTGAATAAATGAGGAAAGTTAAGCGAGGATGATGATATAAGTAACTAAAACTGTCGCAATGGACATCACAAAATAAACAATTCCCTTTAAAGGAAAAACACATCATATTAGAAATCCTGCTTCGAAAAGGACTTTTGCTCCAAGGTAACACCGGTACCTAAACACCTTTAGTATCAATGAAAGTATGTGTGTGGGGGGGGATAATACTCTTTTGAATATTATTAAAACGTCAAATCTCTTTTTGTACAGTAAATGTGTTTGACCAGCTTTTGTAAATTACGATGATCCCAGTCTTACTCGCTTTGACAGTCCGTGTCAAGTCGTGACTAAGTGATAAGGAAGACAAGAAGCACACCAGATGGAGGCTTTGTTTTCAATGGCCGCAGTGAGATCGTGTCCTCTCCAGTGTTCCTCTGAGTTCCGGGATTGTAAAAACCCGGAGAAGGGGTCTTTGTGCTGCAATTCAAACTAACAGCCCTTGGTGGTTAAACAAAGAGAATAAACTGTGAATTTGTTTAAGCAAAGTGTTGTATGTATGCACTTCCCACCAGAACTTGGGGGGTCAAGTGTCCAGGTCAGATTTAATCATGTAGAAAACCTGGAATGCCAAAAGTCAATATGAAAGAATTGTCTTATTATCGGATGATCCCTATTTAGTTCTTTATGTGACAAAGTCATACAGTTGGCAGAGTTAAACTCAAGTCTTTATTCAGGACTAATGTGTTCATAAGAGGCTTTAATAATGGGTTGGCTTCTTTAGAAACTTTTACTCAAGAGTCAAATGAAGTTAGGGAATAGACATGTTGAATGCTAATCTTAGTAGACTCCCTTTGATAGTTTGTTGTATGAACAAGTTTTATCCAATGTCTTTTTCCATTATATTACTTAGTCAAGACAAGAATTTCAAGATAAACAAGGCCAAATTGGTTGTTTTGCAAATTTTAGAATCACTCCAAGATGTATGTAATTCACATTAGTGCAACACAATGATGTTGTGACTGTATATATAAAAAAATAGACATTTCAAATAGCATTGTCCTGATTTTGCTTGAACTGAGGGGAAAAAAATAACACTCTCAGACAAAGGGTAGGACAAAAATAATATCTGACCGTTGGACAATGTAGAAAATGTCTTTTATTATACAACTTAAAAACAAGCCGTTGAATGATTATAAAAATGTTATAGTGAAAATTGATTTAATGGTGTTCTTTATTTGTTTAATTTGTTTTCAATGTGTTATCAATCTCCATTCTGATTAATACTTTCAGGGGTGAAAAATTGGACTCCAGTGTCTAACAACCATCTTTCTCAAAAGCTCTTACTTTTGAAGTTTGACCAGATTTACATCTACGTCAGAATATTGCACCGTGACTTACTTTTCATGTGAATAAAAGCTTTGAGAGAGGAGCCATGGTGGCTCTGCAACAAATTTTCAAAAAAGAAAAAAAAAGGTGTTTGAATAGTGTTCAGTGCCAGGCCCCTCTTCCCTCCGTCACCCACACAGAGACTGAAGCCTGATCCCTCCCCGGCAGACTTAGTCATTAAGTGAACCGCGGCTGCCACGCAGCGCTTGCCATTTGATCGCAGGATTCATTTCAGCACCTGCAGGCCAAACGCCTTGGCTCCGCCGTCCTACTCAATGCCAGCGGGAGCACAGCGAGTCCAAGAAACAAAAAAAGGAGACTTTGCGAAGGCTAACACAACACGCCGGCAAGTCTTTTATATGAAACCAGCCTCATAAAATTACCTTGGAAATTATTGGATGATAAAATACATATACATAAACACTGCATTAGTTTCCTCGTGGCTGTTGACTGCAGTTCAATTCAAATGTTCCTTGTTGGGAGGGATTTGTTGACGCCTCACTGTTTTTAATTTTCTCATTCGAATGTGAGCAAACAAACTGCAAATGAGTTTCTGAGACAGAGGACGGATCAAATCTGTTGGGATTACGGGGCGATTATTGATACAACAGTTTTGCCAATTCTCTCCTTGCTGCATTAATGAGAGACCCAACCCAGAGCAGGTCTGGGACTTTACGTTAATGGAGAGCCTCATGCCGCATCCAGCCTCACGTCGAGTGTTCAACTTCCATTAAGACTCACTGCTCCTGGAAGTACTGCTCCACCCTCAAATTGAGTATCGGGCTGAATATTACAGGACCGGTCATTAGGGAAATCAGCTGAGCATTGCTTTGTATTACCAATCTGCTGGAGGCTGCAGTCACATGTAATCTACTTATAAAACCGTGTTTCTTGATGTTTGTTTTCATTTTGAAGAGATTGAGAGATGCGAGTGTCCACAACTCGTCCTCCATCATGTGTCGGCATACATTTTGGGGGTAAGTTACACTCCACACTCACTTAATTTAGCCTACTAATACTGCAGTTATATACAGTATATATATATATATATATATCTGAGTTGTTGTTTTTTTAAATCAGAGATTTTCCCTTCATGATGTCATGCAGGGAATTAATCCCTCCCTCTGCTGGTGGATACTCACCTTGACGTTCCCACCGGTAGATTAAAAACTTGGAAATATTGCTGAAATCCACCCAATCTGGCAACACAGAAACAGCCGGTTCTCAGTAGAGCTCAGTACAGGGACCAAGGAGGAAATACACCCTGAATACAATGTTATTGGTCCTCTGACACCGATGTGAAATTGTTGAAAAACTGTTCACTGTGGGACCTTTAAGATAGGATGTAGCCTGTTTTATGAGTTTTGTACATTTAAAAAAATGCTTCATTCTCTCATTAGGTTTAAAAAGTGCTTCGTTGAATATTGTTTGTCTGTCTTTGAGAAGCCGTTGTGTCCTAATAATTGTATTTTGGACTGTGTTATTGTTCAGTTGGCCTCATTCAAAGATCCGTTTGTTTGGTGTAACCTTCTCATTTATGACTATTCCTCCATTTAATTGAAAGGGGGGTTTAAAAGTTCTTCAATCATGCCTTTGTCCGTATGTTTATCTGCACGGTCTCTGACACCCCCATTGATGAAAACTACTTCACACCCCCACCTACGGCACAATGCAATGACGTCAATGGAAGAGAAGGACCCACGCTGCAATGGAGGTAATCATAGCCGTGGACACTATTTACAACGTTTGCCTAGTTGTAAATTCATTTGGCTCATGAATACCATAAATACTAAAGAGAAGGGATTGTAAACAATCAGCCCCAATGTCACACTCGCTGGGTTAATAGTGGCATTAATGAGATCCAGCTATTTATATATGGCGCCCATTCCTAATGGTCAGCGAAATTTTTAAATACATTTAGAAATAAACAAACCCACTGGGTATATTCTAGGGAAATCGCATGACTGTTTTACCACAGTGAATCTGCACATCACTCCAGCTCATTGCATGCTAGGATGGCGGTTAAACCTTTAACCCCGTCACTGCCAGCCGCCTTGAATGACACTAAAGGTTTCCTTTACAACCAAATCACTGATTTGAAGTGATGCTGACTCCTGGAAGTAAACCAGGGAGAGACGAACACAGGCTCCAAAGAGGCCAATTTTTTTTGAATAATTAATACATTTAATAGCAAGAAGTGATTAATGGTCTGTTTGGGAAGAATGTGAAGACTGATTGCTATTCAATCCGAGCTGATAAATGTATTCTAACTCCAGAGTTTGTTTTTAAGATCTGAGCCAGAGACGTTAGTTGTGCAAACATCTGTTGAAAAACAAACTTTTAAGACATTGCAAAAGCTCTCGGAGTTCAAACGGCTACATTTTGGAGCAAATATCATCTGCTAATGAAGTCGGTGTTATGAGGCGGAAAGAAGATTTTTTTACTCGAATGTCAACAAGCAGGGCTCTTTAATGCAGAGCTACTTTTCTTTTAAATGCAGAAGCTCTTTTTGCAAAGATGAAAGCATGTCAGCGGTGACAGAATGTTTAAATGTTAAAGGCTTTCTGGCAAATTATAGATTCATGATATTTGACACACCTCTTCGATCTTGAACTCTAACAATATGTAACAAGTACAAGCCAGTATTCTGTGAGGAGCCTAAGAAGGAGCCATGTACATAATATATAGTCTTTATTTAAATGTGAGTGAGCCAGAAACGGAACACAAATCGACTGAATGAAGATTAATTAGTCTTCAAAATAGAAAATCAATGCCTTCCTGTTTACAAATAGCCTTGAACTTTAAAAAAAAAAAAAAAAAAATTGACCAAGGGCAGCTCACTGATGGGCTGCGAGAACAAACTGGACAAAAAATGTTGTCTCACTTGGAAGGTTTGAATGTTTTCGATGGACCGAGGCCAATATTTTATTGTGCTGCAGGCGTTCAGTATTTCACGCTGCTGCTGCAACAATCTCCTGACTGTGCGGCGCAGCTTGAGATGAAGACGAAAAATCCATTCCGTGCAACTTTTTTCTGGTTTCCAGCTGCGTTTGAGCAAATACATCGGCATTAATATTTGATTACAAGTAATTAATGATGTGGTCATTTTCTTGCTCATGCAATTCAAATGTTCCCTGGGGATTACTTATGTCTTTCCTCTTTCACACTACTGGAAATTGAATTTTTCAGAATGGCGGCATTTATTTATTTATTTATTTTTTTTCAGATTGTTAGTTGCATCATAGAAATAAATTCAGATTTATCATGGCAGGATTTCCATCTGTGGGTTTTGTCATCCCCCTCCTGCCGAGGCAGTGAGCAGCAAAACTCATAAATTGTATTTCTCTTAAAAGGGAGCAAGAGGAATATATTATCCCCTGAATGAGACCATTGTGGGATTTCTTATTAGCTGTCAGTCAGCTTCAATTCAAGGGCCCGTGGTCGGGCTTTTCACTGCGCTGCTATTGAGCATTTGTAGCTCCAGTCCTGCATTTCTGCACATCTTTCAGCGTTATGAGTTAGCATTCACACTGCAGGCTGATAGTAATGAATCAGTGCAGGAAATGATAGAAGTACCATTTGTATTTACTGCAAGAAGCCACGGAGGAGTGTTTCATTTGGAAAGCAAAACGCTATTTTCAGTTATAACGCTATGCCAAAGACGTGTTTTTTTTTTTTCAAGCTTATAATATCCATCCAAATTTACCAATTACCAGTTACCAGTTACCCTGGACTGTGGGAGGAAACCCACGCACACGCCGGGAGAACATGCAAACGCCACACAGAAAGATTCCGGCCGGTATTTGACCCCTTGACCTTCTCAGTATGAGGTGCGAATACAAATCACATCTAGATAATTGATGATATAACAGAATAAAAAAAATTTTTTAAACTCTACAGTAATAACTTCAGTGATATTAATCCTTGAAACATGATTTATTCCATACAAATGATTCAAAAAGCTTAATTTTCAAATTCACAGCCAACTGAGCCAGGTCATGATTATGCCTCTTAACCTTAAACATTATGTGAACAAATCCATAAGCATTCAACATGAGCACAATGGCTTCTTTTTTATTTCTAAATTGCATAAAGCAGACGATACGTGACAAAGCGAGGTTTTTCCCTCATTAACCATAAAAATCAGGTAATAATTATATCATAGCTTTGCTGTTGTGTTTTTTCCTAAATAAGCTTCAAAGAATAATTGCAACATCAGTTTCAATTTGCACGAGAGCTCCCAGGGAAGAAACAACAAATCCCCGAGCATGTGTGTACATATGGAAGGCATTGGCCGCGTTGTTAATGGATGCATGGAAGTAAGAGTGAAAACCCTCGAGGCCGTCCAGCCTGCCGCTCCTTAATTACTCAGAAGAAAGCTGAAACTTAGCAGATGGAGTGAGAGAGACAAATGAATCCCTTAATCGTGAACTACAAAGCTCGGACTTATCGTGGCGGCGAGATGGGAAACACGCCAGGATAGCTGACGACATGGTCATACTGTATACTAACCATTCCTAACACATTGAAGAACTATGGAAGAATAATCTAGATGTTTTAATTTGATGCAGGTGATCCATACATTTATCTGGATGAATACATGGTTTACTACACATTTTCTTCTGCCACAAAGATAAACGAACTGATTTAATGAGATTTAACTAACTATATGTTTTTAAGTTTATTAAATCAGCATAAATGCATTTCCACCCCACTTTAAATAGTAATATGTCATCACAGAGTAATTATAATCAACATCAGATTTAGATGTGATTAAAGCTCAGCAAAGTATGAAACCGAGCTCAAAGCACATGAAACCCTCCAGGTTTCCTTGTCTCTTAAAATGTAAAGGAAACATATGGCATAAATCTTCTCACGCTATTTAGAAGCTTTTTATTTTTACATCTAAACACGTTGTTTGTCTCCTCGACACTCACAACAAATCTACCCGTAAAAAAATATGCTCTTCAAGAAAATAATCAATAATTCACCAATGCGTTTATGTGCTTACACACAGTTTAAAAAGTAAAGGGGATTACTTCTTCCTGCCCTTTTTCAGAAAAATGTTTAACTAGGTGTATGTGTTATATGTGTATTTCTGTGTGTTTATGTGTATGCATAATGTATGTAGTAAGTATGTAGCTATGTCCATGGAGGTGTCTGTTTTGACAGAAACAAATTATTATTATTAACAATAAAATAAGAAATGGAAAAAAAAACACAAATACAAATGTACAAAAGTAGTAATTTTATGTCGTGAACTAAGCCTCTCAAAGAAGAGATCTGGTTTGACTGCTTTGCCTGAGTTATTGCTGGATGCTCAGTATTGTTTTTGCAACTTTTTGCTTCCCGGCAACAGGTGGAGACACATTCCAGAAAAGCGTCAGGACTGGAGCAACAAACAGCTTCAGCAGAAATAAACCTTCATGTTTACCGTGCTGCGCTTTAAACCATGCATATGTTTCCTCACCTCCTACTGGAAAGTTGTGGGAAGACAAAAGTGTGGCTCAGAACTATTTTAGGCGGCCGGTCCAATCCAAACGTGTTGGACGGAGCTTATATCAGTTCCTTCCAACACACCCTCATTCAAAAATTACTGAAAAGGGATTTTTGTACGCAGAACTTGACCACTGAACATGTGATGTGTGCAGAGTGCATGTCTTTCTTTGACCTGCGGACAGCAATACACATGTTTACATATGTATGGATTTGGTTTGACCACTATGAATTTTAATGTTGGGTTTATAGAATAGTTTTAGAATCCGAGGAGAGGGCTGAGCTTCCCTTGAGGGGGCGCCAGAGAGCTTCAGAGGCTCCACAGTAGCAAAAAACAAAAAGGAGAAAAAAAAAATCACATTTGGGAAGGGCTATCTGTTACTATGTAATAAAGACAAGCTAAAATGATCTCAGTAAGTCTTAGTAAATCCATGTGTGACCAATGATGGTCAGGGTCACTGGAAACACAACATTTTAGAAATGGCTTCCAAGGTGGAACTTTTCAGAAATGCTCAGGCTCCTATGTTGTGCAGCCGGGCAAAATGAAATGGTCTGTGTACTCCCACTGTTAATGTCTATCGCGTTATTCTCTGTGTGGTTTCATTCTAAATTGAACAACAGCACCCACTAGTGGCTCTACATCAAAACTGCATGATTTTCAGTGTTTCTGCCGTTGCCATGTAAACACAAAACTTTCCCGAAACAAAAATGCAAAAACGATGTGTTTTCACTTGAAAACAGTTTTGAGACCTCATCATGTATTAATTCTTCGATACAGCATTTCACTATTAACAATCTCAGTATAGGAACTAAATCATGATGTGAAAACTAAAACTTAAGAGTTTTTTTTAACCGTTTTGAACAATTGCACAGAAGACAAATGTTTTAACTAAAGAATCCAGTGAAACTGAAGAGTTTGTGATCCATTCAAGACTGTAAAAGCATTTCTGACCTTTCGACAGCTGTTTCATCTTCTACCTAGTTTGATCCCTCCTTTGTTTGGGAACATTTATTTATAAGTACGACGCTCCATCCAAACCGAAGCTGAGAGTCATCTTATCAAAGCTAAACATTAGAAGTCATATTGAGATGCCAAAAGTCCTGAAGGTAGCAGCACGGCCTTGACGGGACCTGGAATAGCAACAGTCGGCAGCAACTGAAAGCTCATTTTCCTCTGTAAATCCTTCCTGACGGCATCTCCAGTTTCTTCTCCAGTAAACCATTACAACAAAATAATGCTGATGAAAATTGACAAGAGCCATAAACACGGACCACCGCCGCTATTGTGTTACACGGCGAGCGTGGAGCACGACGCAGCTTCCCTTTCTGAAGCGATCGGCAGTCAAAGGCGTCCAATTGCTCGACGGCTCTGATAATACAGTTACCTACTTGTGAAGCATGACGTGAGCCGGCCGGGCTCATAATCTCGTTACCTCAAAAAGAACGATATTTCTTCACTCTCAGACATCCTTGGAAAGTCTGATTCAGCATGCGTGTCTCGCTCCGACGTCCCCTGAATGAGACCCCCCCCCCCACTAGAATGAATTGTCTTCATTAGACTGATCATTAATGGCTGCACAGTGTTCCTGTTGTCGATGATGTGAGCAAATGATTGTGCCGCTTTCAGAGTCAATAAAGTGAATGTCCTTTTGCCGCGGCCACGTGTTGATTGGCACCGAGACGGCTGATTACCTCCGATCTCTCACGACGACGTGACACAACAAGAGGTCGTCTCTCTCCGGGATTCGTTAAGGGAGCAGGTCAATCAGCAGCAAGGCGAGTTTTTCATTCTTCCCGTAAGGAAACTTACTTTCTGCAGGTGCGCCGTCCTCATTTATATAAAATATGCCCGGCTTTAGGAGTTTTGCTGTTATTCAGTCCAGGGAGGCGTATATTGCTCCAGAACTGCTGTTATTCCTGATTGTGGTTATCGCTGCGAGTCGCACTTCCTGAAAAGGTCAGACGAAGAGTTTGGGTGATGGCTCGACGAAGGAAAAGCAAAGAAAAGCTGGCTGTTAAAGGGAGACGAGAAAGTACGCCACTGCTTTTTGACCTACTCCACTTAAGGCTGAGATCAACAGCACCGATTTCTGCCGACGATTCATCCACAATGTCGGTGACTTCTTTACCTCATGCATAATATAATGCCCGCACTCACACAGCAAGTGTTAGGATGGATGGGCACCGATCAATTATTTAGCAGTGTGGATAAAAACAAGTCCAGAGCCTGGTAAGGATGGAGTGATTAAAAGAGAACTTGAGAAATTTGATTAAACCTCGGTATTATGCATTAAACTGAGCTATCAGTGAGGAAGGGTTTGCAGATTGGGAGCAGATTTAAATTGCAAATGAGACCTAATCACCGTCTCACAAATAAGACTGAGCTCTGAAAAGCCTGACTCAGCATCAATTACCGCTGCTTTCCTTTTTTAAGTAATGCACAGAAATGATGCCGAGGAAAGATGCCGCCCCGCCGCGTCTAAAGTGGGAAATGTTCCAGTAAGTCGCCAGGAACACAAAGCTGTTAGTGTCAGTCTCTTCAGATGTGCCATGTTTCACAAACGCAGATTGAAATCCTATAAATTTTTTTGAAACGTTCAAAGAGGTGAAAAAAAATATCTTGAAGCTGCTTGAAAGAAATGAAAGATTTCAGTTTGGGAGGTTGGATTTTTGACCCGCTCATTAATCAAGAGTGGCAAAATGTCCGCTCTCCGGCCTGGAAGTGGCCGTCCTGCATACCAACTGCAAATAATACACAGAGAGAAATAATGGAAAGTGGGTGAGCTCAGATGTGAAGGTCTCTTTACTCTCCGTATAAAAGTCATGAAATCTCCAAAAGATCAGGCCAAACTAAATGTTGCTCAAAGTTGAGCCAAACGTATTCATGCTGTAGATTGTGGACTTGAAGCTGCAGAGTCTGTTCTGTCACCGCTCTGTGTGTCAATGCAGCCGTGTGTCGTTAAATAAGATGCCTGTTTTTTTTTTTTTGCATTGGAGAATGAACCGATGTTCTAATCCACGGTGCGGATGAGGAGAATAAAAAGCAGCTGGAGGCGACGGAAACGACAGACTCCAACCGGACTCTCAGGAAATGCCTCTTCGCCCTGCCACCCGCACACTGATTCTTTTTTAAATCCAGTTGATATGAAAGCTCAGTAACACTAATTTGCATTATGATGGGACTGGTTTTTTTTTTTCACCTATGAGCGATAGCCTCACACAATTATTTCTTTTTTTCTTCTTTTTTTTCCATAGCTCTCAGCACATGAATGTCGTGACGGGCGATATTCCTCATCTAAGCTGTTCTGAAGGTCTAATTTGATTTGATAGGCCGTGGAGAGAAGAGGCATGCTTTTTTGCATGTAAAAGAGCCTTCTCTTGTCTCGTAGTGAATTAAGCCGTACGTCATGCACAGGGGTCTGGACGCAGCCTCCTCCTCAGACCTGCACCGTACACGCTGCCAGCTGGCCACGCAGAATTAGACAAGGACTTTTACTCGTCTTGATTTTCGCCCTCACTCTGGGAAAGAAAGATGCAGGTTCAGCCACCAGCATCCACCTAAACAGCACTATATGTCTTAGATTGTTGATTTCTGTGACATTTTAGCATTTCAATGTCATCTTGAGTGGACCGGACCGGTAAAACAGTGCCACGGCAACCTATAAGTTTAACCTTCATGTATGCGTCATGAAAATGTCACAAAACCAAACAGTTTCTCGTGAAAGTGAATACAATCTCAATATAAAGACAATTTTAATGAAATCTTCTTTGCAGAATACAGTTTTATCATGCATGTTTACAACTCACCCTGAAAGCATGGCTTTTAAGATGTAGCTCATAGTAAACTTTGTATGGTTTTAATCAGGAGAGAGCAATGTTTTACCCACAGCCACATAACATGTCAGGATGACAATGTCATTTTGTACCAGAAGGACTTGCACAGTCTTTCTACCCAATGAGGCTTTCTACAAGCAAATGGTCAATTAATGAGCTCCCCATTGATTGGCTTCTGGATAGTAGTGGGGCTTAATAGCACTTCAGTGTAAATAGATGAATGACAGGCAGGAGCAAATCTAGTCCTAAATACAGCCACGTGCTCACTGACTGAGCAGCACAGGGAGCTAAATGTCAACAAGCTGCATTACACTTGGAATAGGAGTGATAATACCTGCATTCATCTTCCACACCCACTTCAACAGCTCCTATCTTCATTTGCATCTGTTTCTCTACATACTGAAGTTGATCACTGATATACAAAAGAGTGCCAGAATGGAGTCGAATCCTTGAATCCCAGTGTGTTGGTAATGTGGTAAGCCTTATTTTAACCTTGAGTGAGAATCCGCAGTATGCAGCCCTGTGATGGAATTATGGTCATTCATGCAGCAATAAGGATATTAAAGGAAGCAATGTAATCGTATTGAGATGTCAGATAATTATGAACAAAGCAGAGTCTGTACGTAACCTAGAGCAAGGTCTAATCCTGTGTACAGAGCCTTAAATAACCACAGACGCCCCATAAAAAAAAAAAAAAATGTATTACAGCTGTTTCACTAACACATCAGCTTCGTCCATCATAAGCAGTTTGTGAGACGTTTCAATCAAACGTTTCTTTGCGACTTCTATAATCTTCAGCACGTCTTAATAATATCAGAACAATAGTTACAGAACTGCAGCCCCGTTAGTGTGACACTGCCATCTAGTGGCGACTGAGTGGTGTTACAATTAACAAATTATTTTATCATCCATTCATACTGACGTATCTTGTGATTTTCTTAGATTATTACCAGATTGATCATTTTAACTCTAGAACACATAGAAGAAGAAAAGCACACTTCAGTTAGGATCTCAGTGTTTTATTTTCACAGTGTAGAAAAATCATATTGATCAAGCTCTTAATTTCTATGGCAATAAATGTATAAAAATGTAGTTCTTCACTGAAGATCGATTATCTGAATTTACATCATGTATAGGTAAATGGTATCAAAAGATATTCCACCAATAGAATATTAATAAAACATTATAATCATAATGATAACATTCTTTGCTTTTTTTGAAGTGAAATGTTCTTTTCTTTGAAGTGATATAACAAAACGGCAGTGCTATCTTCTTTTTTAGTCACTGCTAGAAAGTGTGTAAACAAAGTAAACAATAGATGAAGGATAGAAATATGATACATTGGTCAACCAATGAAAGTGAAACTCTCTAGCGACATAGCAAATGTAAATAAAGCCAATACTTGCCTTCTTCTAACGTGTGATTTGTTTCTGGAAGTTTCTGTGCTGCTCAACATTGTATCATGACCTTCTAGACTAGAACGCCGAAGAATGTTTGTTATTATTGCTTAAATTGCAAGTTATCAATAGAGTCAAATCTATATAATTTCATTTTCTTGAGCGTCAATCGTGTGATAAGTTGTAACGTGTGCTCTGCTGCCCTCTGCTGGTCATTAGTGGTACTGCAACGTGGTCAATATTTTCAGACCTTTGCATTTTTAGCCTCTTTATCCAATTTGTATTTAAAACTTTGCGTGCGGATGAATGAACTTCTCTTGAACCCGATGTCTTCTTTTCTATTGGCTCTGATGACATTCAGCAGAATTCGTGTTTGGCTCGTTTTCCCGAATAATCACGAGTCATTTGGACGCACAAATGCAGCGAATAAAACTCAACTTTCGGGCCAATCAGGCCAGGAACTGCGTGATCTCTCCCTTTTCTGCTTCTCTTCATGGTGTCACAAAGTGACATAAACCAGCCTGACGTTTATTGTGAACAGCCAGCAGATGGAGTCTATTCTTTTCCATGTTCCCCTCAAAATGAACTTTAAAACTAAAACAGGCCGAGAGAAATAAGTTTCAATGAAAGGATTTCATACAATAACATACAATTTGTTTGTAAAACTATACATACAGGAGGATTTCTTTGTTTGAAATTTCACATTTCGCCTCAGAGGATTTAATTAATTGTTGGTTGTAGGTTGTATGTTGATTCTGTTTATTTTTTTTTCATAGTAACTGTTTGCGATTGTGAAAATATAGACATGTGCATCAGGTATACTCTACACTGCAATAAAAAAAATTGAAAGATTACATTTTAACGTTTTTATGGGCCTATTTTACTGATGTTCTCGAGATGAAACTGGACTGAATGTGGCCTCTGAATTAAAATGTGTTTGACCCCCCCCCCCCTGGTTTAGGCAAGAGAAAAATAAATAAATATCAAATCGGGTCAGTTTAAAAGTCAGACATGAATTTGCACATAGTATGTTATAACAGCGACTTGATGTTAAGATGACGAGGAACTCAGATCACACGCGAGTTTCTTTCACCAGCGCGTGCATGTGTCATATTATTATTTGTAAAATAAATAAATAAATAAAAATATATTAAAAAATAAAATCAGCCTACCAAAGTTTCTGTTAAAATCGAAATGTAACCTATGGGGGGGGGATGCAACAAATTAAATGAGCAGTAACTCCACCTTACTGGAGTTTCTCTTTTGTACAGGCCGGCAGATCAACAGTGCGCCTCCCCGAGCAAGGCCCCCCAAACCCGGGCTGCTCCCCGAGCGCAGCACGGTGCAGGTCAGTGCGCCTCAGGGGACTTCATTTAGACTTTTGATTTGATTTATTTTCATTTTTTTGTACACTGTATTTGTTTGTGACGAATAAAATAACAATGTAGTAACAAAAACAGGAAAAAAGGGGCTAAAACATGTAAAGGATCAAGCTTGTTTTATTCCCCCAAAACAATGCAAAGACATTCATTGAGAGTTTTGAACAATCTCGGAGGTTTTCTATGTTTTGCACCTCACAAATCACTAGATCCAGATGTAAAAGGCGTAAAAAAAAAAAAAAAAAAGGTATACCAGCAATTCACTGTCCATCGAGTCGGTTTCCCTGTACATATAAAGAGGAAATATAGTTTATAGTTTAGCTTTACGCAACGTTTGTCTTTTGTCCGCTAAGATTGGCTTCAGGAAAGAATGATGAAGAACAAATAAATAGAAATATAGCCAGATTGTGTGGTCCAACAAAAAATATATATCATTTACGTGTTGGTGGAGCATTTTTGACCTTGCATTAAAATAAACAGACAAACGAATAAGTAAATAAATAAATAAATGCATGCATAAATACATAAATACATACATATATACATAAATAAATAAATGCTTTCATGGCATTTATAGAAAACGTGAATTTGTCCCTTTGAATGTTGAAGATTATAAAATGTGAAAAACAGGTCACAAAGAAGTAAGTTTTATTTATTGTTTATCCACAAGTGCAATTGTTCAATTTAAATATGTATGAAGTCAGTTGTTAAATGCACCGCTTTGTGCGTAATTTGCAATTTACGCGCGATAAAGGCTTGACATCGTTTGAAGGCCTTACAAGTGTGTGAGAGACGAAAGAATAAACTTTGTTCCAATAAAATCGAGCTTTCTTAGCAGATATCGGTGAGTTGCGGCGATCAGCTCGCGTGCCAAGAGGAGAGAAAGCAGGACTTTGTGTCCCGCAGGCGCACATTATGGCCTCTTTCATCTTTCATGGCGCTCCTGGTTGTTTTCTCCATGTATGTTTCATCAGATGACCGCGGAGGTCCCACACAGAGTGGACATACACTCGTTTTATTCAAGCTTTAAAGGGGAAATTACTTTTGTGCAATAACATAAAAATTACAAATGTATTTTCCCCCAACCGACGAATTTCACGTAATATTTTATTGTTATGATTGAAAAAAGTGTCACAACTTTGACACGGGGCCGTCTATTAATTCCAACTTAACGAAAATAAATCAGTGATATTAATGAGTAAATCATTTCAGCATTTATCTTTTGCCTCATTAAGTTTTATTCATGTTTTGTTAATGAATTTCATGTCTTCAAACTTTTTCATATTTGTAATGTGTAAATTATAATATTTACATCTTAACATAACCATGTTTATTCTATTCTATTCTATTCTATTCTGTTGGGAAAAATAAACAATTGTTTGTCATTTGTGAGGATGGCTTGTATTAATACAAAATGCAATAAATTGTCCATATGGCCTCAATAGAGTCTGAACTGAAATGTGGATTTAGCTTTGTAATTAATTAATTATTTGATCATACAAGTTACTATTATTACAAATAACAGTGGAAAAGTATATTAATCTCGCTCAATTTCTGCAGTTTCCAGCTCTTTTTAAAGGTTTATCCCAGCTCTTAAGATGTTTCTGATTAATAGGAAACAACATGATTACTATGTTAAGGAGTATGACAACAACTTGCTGCATCTCTCTGTAGATATGAGACTGAGACAGTCTCACTGAAGCTCCTCATTATGTGTGATACAGTAAGAGGAAACCCACAGGCAGGACTAATAGCCGGTGTTCTCCCAGCTCTCCTTCAGGGCCATGATTTATTGAAAAATATGGAGTCTGTGTATAAGCTAATATGACAGAAGTGCTTTGACCTCGGGGGGCCGTGAACTCCCTCTCTCCAGCAGTCAGCTGCCTACCTTCAGTCTCCTTGCTCCCTTTCTCACGCGATTCCTCTATTTGAGGATCTTCAGCTCCAGATCTCGAACAGCCTCATGGAGAAAACAACAACAACAACAAGCCGGGAGTGAACATCCGAGGTCAGGCCGAGTGTGGCCTGCTCCCGACTCCAAGAAGTTTTTAGAAGGTATTAAAGTTTAACGCAAGTTTTCCTTAAATTGTTATTTTGCTGCCGCGTTAACACTTGACCTGGAGTTCCTGGAAGAGCTCAGGACATTAGTGGTTTTACAGCGAGGCTGATGTTTTCGCATTGATCTCATATCCCATAAGCCTCTGTGTTTGTAATCCATCAGCGGCGCTCCTTCAGTCCTCAGCGAGAGGGAGAAAACACACTTCCTGCTGCTGCACTTATCCTTCAACCTGTGTTCACTTTAAAAAGCCACTTTGTGCACTTATTGATAAAAGATGAGATATACGGAGTTGATGGGTGACATGAAGATTGTACAATAAAAATCAAATATTCCATATGAGCTGGTGTTTTCTGTTGTGCCAAAAAAAAAAAAAAAAAAAAAAATGTGGTTAAAGCATCAGGGATGTCCCTCCTTTGTGTGGAGCTGACAAGCTGGTTCTAACAGGGGTTAATTCGATGTTCAAGGGGTTAAACAAACAGGCATTGGGAGTTTATTTCCACTGTCTTCACTGTGAGTTGTTGTAATAGCCGCATGTGATTAAACGCAAACGAGCAAAACTAAACTGGAGGTTATGTGTTAACAGGCTTTTGTGTAAGACTCCAAAAGCTTTTGCAATAAACCAAACAGCCCCCAAGAAAGCCTTTTTAGTTTGTTCCAATGAATCAGGCTCGGGGTGCAGTGAGGTGAGGGCTAATAGGGATTAAGCAGCAGAAGTATGTGTCAGTTTCAATGGTTGTAATCTGGAGTGTTCTTTTTGGAGTTTCTGAGTCGGTATAAAAACGCAACTGAGGAAGTATTTCTGATAAGTGACAGTGGGAGCCTGGGGGTCTGTTTTCATGTAGGGCCCGACCGTGACCTACCTGACACCAGCTGCCAGGGAAACAGCACGTTTAACATCTCATCTGATGGGCACCACCTCAGAATTTCTTTCTTTTTTTTTTTTTTTTTTTTAAAGAAAAGAAAACAGAATGAAGTTAAGGGTGGAGAAAGAATAACAGACGTCGGAGGACATCCTGACAAGCAGAGATTCTTCAATAAGTCTGCACTCGATGTGGCATAAAGGGGCCTTCTGGTTGACTGGCTCTGTTAAGGCCGACCTAAGATGTCTGGACCTTCCTGACCTCACATACACTGCGGCATTCTGGCCCGTGGCTTTGACCTCGGCAGCTTGCGTCGACACAGTGGCCCATTATAGTGGCACAAATAACGACGTGGAGGATTCCCCAGCAGACTATTAATACGGCGATTCCCGTCCCGCCTGTATGGGAAAGCCAACCTATACATCAGTAATGACACGGGATTAGAAACCCACCCAGATTAGACACGTGATGGTGTTGTTATGGATGAACGCTCCTCTGGAAATCACTGTCATCTGCAGGATGGACGCTGACGAGAGTCACGTCTTCTCGGCGAGGATTCAACCTTTTCATCATTCAAAATGTTTTAAAGAGGTAAATTGGTGAAATAAAGGCGGTAGAATGCACCGGATCAGCACTGGTTCAGACTATTTTAGACCCTGGTTCTCTACTTTTCCTGGTAGTTTTATGTTAAAGTTGAAATTACAGCTGTAGATGCTGCAAAAACTTGTGTTTACATTCTCAAAAGAAAGCAAGTTTAAGAAAGTAAGTATTATAAAAGTGGCCTGAGATCTTCGTTAACAATAAAACATAAAAACAAAACATCTGACTGAATTACTTTTGAGTAAATATGATAGAAGAGAGAAACAAATAGAAAAAAAAAACCATGTATATCATGCTCCTACCTTTCAGTCCTTCCCAGGGATTCCTGAAAAGCACAACATCCTGAGCACTTTGCTCACAAATAGATTTAATTCATTCCCGTGACGAGTCTTTATATGACTTTATAAAAGCCATAAGAAATTAAACCCTGGAGAAGTACTGAAACAACCACAAGCACATCAGCAGCTGCAGCACACAAGCATGTTTACAAGATAAAAATGTTCAAACTAACTCTTTTTAATCACTCAACAACCTTTTTTTTTTTCGAACATCTAAAGATGATTTGGTGGCATAAGGAGACAGATCTATTGGTTTATGAAAAAATAGACAAATAAAAAGATGCTTGGTGCTCTTTATGATTATTGACTGAAATTAAAAAAGAAACTCCAAGGTCTGAGGCCTCATCAAGAGCATCACACTTGACGTCAGTTCATCTCCTGCACCAATCGGAAGCATTTCAGTCTCATATCACTAATCGAACTGTTTATTTTGGGTCATTTAAGTAATTCTGAATAAACTTAACAGCCCCGATTTGTTTTTGTCTTTAATGCTTCTTTAAAATGCAAAGTTCTGTCGTGGCTCTCAAAATTTTAAGTTCTCATAGGAATCTTTAAACCTTTAAACCTACTGAGAAATGTTTGGCCTACATGTTGTAAATTGTATATGACAGTGTTTTTTCCATCCATGCATCCAATAAACTGGATGCAATCATTTCAAAGCAAATATTGAAATATGATGAGTCAGATTACACTCAACTATTAACTTTTCTAATCAAATCTAAACATCAAGTGCACATTACATTGTTGGTTGGATTTTATGAATGAATGATGAATAATGAATTACATTATTTAAAACGTCCATGGAGGAATTACTGAAAGCACACTTCAGATTAAGCTGACAGGCTAAAGAAGCTTTAATAAAGTCAATTTGGAGGCACAATGGAGAACAGTCATGATCATTTCCTGTGTGTTTCTCTTTGATTCTAGTCGCTGTTCATCTCGACAAGGACAAAAGGAGAATTCTGTCCTTGTCTTCACTTTCCTCCCTTTTGGTTCATCCCTGTGATATCCACTGCTTTATGTGCTGCTTTTTTATCCAAATAAGAAGAAACGAGTGGGATTCAGTAACGTCCAGGCTGGAATGTTCTGAGTATTTCTGTAAGGCTGCTTACAGATGAAAGTAAGCTTTTCATAGTGTTTAAATCCTCTTAAAACTCCAAACAGCACCGTGTTTTACTCCACTGTTCAACAGTTGCTTCCAAGCTGACTAAACATTTTTTCCACTTTGAGCAGTAATGAACTCATTTGAAGCTGCAGCAGTGTCGGGCCATCTATGGGCTTTCTCTCAATAAAAGATACATTATTTCTCCATGGATAATCTGCAGTTCGTTGGCTTTGGGAGAGATTTCCTTTGACCACAGTGAAATACCTCTGTCTCAGTCCATCAATTAGTTTGAAAGTGAGAAATTATTTTTGGCCTGTGGTGAGGCGGCTCTGGTAAAGCCACTCGCTGACTGATCCTTTAAACTTGCTGGAGGGGAAATAACATGCTCCTCGCTGGGGAAGTGAGATGGTAAAATATGTTAAAACTGTTGATGCCCGTGGGTGTTTTTCTGTGTGAAAATGTGATTTTGTTTTCAAAGCAAACACCCAAACTACCAAATTTTGAAACCCCCCCCCCCCCCTCAAATTTTTTTTTTTTACAAATTAGACGTTAGACAGAAAATATAGAGGAAATATAAGGTTATATAAGGTTAGTGTGTTTTCTAAATTCTTGTTTACAGGAAGTTCAAAGGTTAATGTGCAGAGTTAAAAAAAAAAAAAAAAAAAAACAATGAGTCTGTTTTGAAAGTTTAAAATGTGTCCAGAAAATATGACACTGAAGCATCACAATATGTGGAACCAGTTAACTTTTTTTTTTAATGCAAATTAAAAAAAAAAAAAAAAAACAACTCTTGAGATTCCTTTAAAAATATATAATTCATTAATTTATCTAATTACCTATTCGTTTATTCATTAGATTATTTAATTCTGATGTTTCTATGACTTCCCTGACAGGACATAAATTAACGTTATTGCGTAAAAGAAAAAGAAAAAAACAGAATGCAGAAATGCAGACATGCTTGAAAAACTTGTTTAATGTTCTGTACTTTAACAACCCGAGTTTTGCATAAACACATTTTTTGAATCATTGTTACAGAATTTAATAGCTCTCGCTTTTTCAGCCTCACTTGTGAATGAATACAGGAAATAATGAATTATGCATCGTGGTGTCCCGAAAGAACAAGACTGTAATGGGATGTGTCAATAAATACATGCAAACGATATGGGTTAAATAGTTTACTGCGTTACTAAAAAAGGCTCCACTATTTTAATTTGTTTTTAAATCTGATTTATAGTGCGTGTAGTAAATCTAAAGCGTGCATGGACAGATATAACCAATAGGCGGTACTGTGCCATTCTTCATGAAGCTCTCTGTCTGCAGCCCCGAGGACAACGTCGTATCTTCGCTTTGCTTTGCTCCCTAATTGACCTAAATTCACCATATCGTGCTCCCTCAAGGCAGAGGATCACACAGCGCACAAGGGAGGATCTGAACGAGCGACACAGTGCCTGGCTTTTATTCAGGAGTCATCCCTCTTCGCTCTCGCCATCCAAACAAGGATTTTCTTTTTTTTTTTTTCCCCTTTAGAGTTGGTAGTCGTCGAGAGCAGCGGTGCCGCCGTGCGCTCTCGGGCTGCGTCGGGATGTTTTACGCACCAACGGAGAGATACACGACGCGTTCCCGGGAATGATTTCACAACATCCACACCTGGAGGATCTTAGAAGGCGATAACGCGGGCTGGAGCAAGAGGAAGTACTGGAAAGGAAAAAAAAGAAAAAACAACAACAAGTCGCGATGTTGGATGATAATAAAGCCCCGAGATCTAAACTGGGCACCCCGTCAAGAGGTTCGTCTTTTTACATTGAGAATTTACTGAGAACTACAGACAGAGGCTCCTCGTCTCTGGAGCTGGAGGAGACAACTGGACTGAAAGTTGCAGGTTACAACCCGGAGATCAGTCCGCGGCTGCAAACGAGAAGGGCGAGCGACGCTGAAGCGTGGAAACGGAGCGGAGCCTTTCCAAACTGGATCAGTGAGTTCACGCCTCTCACTTTATTAATTTACTCTGATCGCTCACTGAAGACTGTCCGATTTATGAAGAGAGAGAGAGAGAAAGAGAGAGAGAGAGCAAGAGAGAGAGAGAGACGGAAAAAAGACGTTTATGGAATAATTGTGCAACGCGTAAATGTGAATCTCATCAGAATGATAGTTTACATTGCGCTTTCGACACGTCACGCATTTATCCAATCCACTTCCAATCCACTTTTATTTATATAGCACATTTTAACAACAACGTGTTCCCAAAGTGCTGCACATGTGACTGCACTTCATTTAGCATGAATTAGATTCACCCCATTCCATGACCCTAAAGCGTTAAAAATTCAAATCATCTATCGAATCGCTGCAAATCCGGACGTTTGGCATCCATACAATTATCTCCCTAAAGTCTAAATACAGCCGCAACGAGGAACTGGTGCATATTTCATCATCCTGGAGAGCACCGTGCGAAAATTTGACACTGCGCAAAACCGGATAAACTAAGTGTACGATGATTATAAGAGAATGTGTTTCCTCCTCAGGTCCCCTGCACAAGATGCGCGAGTCTGATGAACACACGGACCCTGCGGCGTCCGGCAGCGAGCGGGAGTCCCCAACTTCACCAAGGCAGGCGGAGGAGGTGATGGAGGAGCAGCGGGAGGAGAGCTTCACAGATGACAGGGAGGAGGAGGATGTGCGAGAGGACACAGGTGAGGATAAAGTGCCAATCGTGAAGAAAAAAAACCAAACAGAAAACACTCCACGTGATGCTCTGGCATAAACCCGTTGTTCCATCAATACGCATGCGTGTTAAATTGAAACATTGAGTGCTCTTTCCATCCCGTGAAGTAATAACTTTTAGATTTATTGGACTTTTCCCCTCCTTTATTGCTGAAACCAGCGCTCATTTGTCCTTGTCCTTTAAGATTAAAATTTTGGAGCAGGGGTGCAGCTATCGCTTTCAGGGCCTCAGGGGTGGCATCCTGTGGACAGTGGTCAGGATCATATGACGATCCGATAGAAAAATGCAAAGGACAGTATTCATTTCAATAAAACACAAATCCTGTAATGTAATTAATCTTTATGCAATGCAAACAAAATGAAGTGTTTAGTTGTTAAATGTTAAACGTGCCAATCGCAGGGATGTCTCGCTTTTATTTGCAACCATTTTCATTTCACCACTTGCCTCTCCTCCGCCTCCTCTCAGGTGACCCGAAAGTGGTGCGTAAGAAGAAGACCCGCACCGTGTTCAGCCGGAGTCAGGTCTTCCAGCTGGAGTCCACCTTCGACCTGAAGCGCTACCTGAGCAGCTCGGAGCGAGCGGGGCTGGCCGCGTCGCTGCAGCTCACCGAGACCCAGGTGAAGATCTGGTTCCAGAACCGCAGGAACAAGTGGAAACGACAAATCACAGCGGACATGGAGACCGGAACCGCCGCCGCCGCCGCCGCCGTCGTCCCCTTTGCCGGCCAGAGGGTGGTCAGGGTTCCCGTGCTGTATCGCGAGAACTTGGCCACGCCTGTGACGATGACCGGCCTACAGCACATGTCGCCATCTGTCGTCGGCTTCTCCAGTTCCGTGAACTATCCACTGAGTGGCCACTTCGCACATCCGGTGTCCTTCATAACGCCGCAGATGACGGGACTAGTGTGACCCCAGGAAGTGACGAGACTCTGTGCATCTGGGACCGAGGTGGTCCAATAAAGTCGCTGCAAAATTCAGGTTGCGTTTCTGTAAAGCCAGAAATTCGGGGACGATCTAGCTTGTGTTTATCTATTTGTCTCTGGAGATTTTGTGGAAGCCACGTCAATAAGTATCTAGCTGCTTAAACAATCCACGTCCTCATCACTTTGTTCAGTTTATAAACACTAGAAATGTTTAAAATTCAATAGATGTGATGAAGGTTGTTGGACAAGTTCACTATGCACACAATCCTGTTTTCAGAACTTTGTTCAGAAATGTCACTGAAGTGTCTAAGTGTTTATTCTTTGGGGGGTTTTTTGGGGTGTTTTTTTTTTTTTTTTTTTTTACAGATAAATGAATTGATGACCCACGTACATATAAATGAGAGTCCAAAATCATTGTTGGCTTGTAAAATTATATTTAGAAAATGTCTCCTGGAAAATCATGGCAGGCAAAGACAAGTTTGTGAGTGTGAAACTGTATGTTTTGTTGTAAACATGTACAACTAGAAGAGGTTCAACACAATACAGCAACAGCCAGGCCACACTGTGAAACCTGAAGAGACGGAGCTCTTCCTCTGTTTAAATGTACAAAAAGGTAACCGAGATGTTTGAGCATTAACATCGAACTTTTATCAGAAACCAAATGTGCTTTAAAACTTTGCTCATCTGTTCACAAACTCAGACGACTCTTCCAAACTTTCAACACACTCATGTGACTATATCATCGCTGATTCTGAAATATTTGAGGAGCAATAAATCTTCTTCTCCCTCATAGAAAGCTATGCACCTGTACGATAAACCACATATGATGGGAAGCTGCAACTTTTCTAAAAGCGCCGTTATGAAAAGTCATTTCTCTGTGTGTTTGTGGTTTTAATAGCTTTTAACAAGAGTTGCAATACAGACTAACTGACATGTGTTTTTATTTAAGAAGATTTTGATACAGAATTTTGTACCCGTATATGTTCACAGGTAAATAAAACCTATATGCACCAACAGTTTTGTTGTTTCTTACTGCTATCGTGTTTCCTTATAGCTGACATGAACAGGCATTAATGAACAAATCAATTTGACAAATTCAGGAGGTTTAAAAATAGTATTTTTATTTGGATGAGGCAAAACTGTTGTTTTGCATATAGGAACCCTGATGTCATGACCTTGTAATTGCTGAGCTTCCTTGTGTGACTCACAGTCAAAGATATCCAAAACCACAAAGTTTACAGACTTAAATTCAAAGGAACTGAAAAGAAGATGCTTCGAATTTTCTTCCACTGAGCGAGTGCGCTTCAATTCAGATGGCTGGGGGGGGGGGGGGGGGGGGGGTGACGACAACAAATATTTAAAGCTGCAATATGGCAGCCAGACATAAACCTTCCTCCCGCCCTCATCTGCCCCTCAACCTCACCAATCAAGAGCCGTTAAACCGCAGTCTTCCGGGTCGTTGAATTACGCGCAGCGGCCGTTCAGCGCTCTAGTTGCAGCCGAGGAGCGATGGTGCTCGGAGCGTCTGGGGACGGGACCGCGGGGATTCGGGATTGTCGCTGGCGCCAATGAGATGCCGGGGAACATGAGCAAAGAGGATGCCCCCGGTCGGAGTGCGTGTTTGACGTTCACCATCGACAGCATCCTCAACCTGAAGCAGCGGGACTCCGACGGCTTTAAGGGGCAAAATGGACGTAAAAGTGAGTTTCAGACGCGCTACGGGGAGGCGTGGGACGTCCGGAGGAGTGACAGCAGGACCGTGGAGACAGGTAACTTCTGACTGGTTGGCATATTTTGCCATTACAAGCAAAACAATTGACAGTTGAGGGTGTTTGGCCAAACTGACTTTAGAGTTGAAGGAGTATACACACATTTTTTAAATTTATGTCAGACCTGTACTGTTTGCTTTCCATCAAAAGCACACTCTGTCGCTCTATTCACAGTGAAGCCCAGAGTCCATCATGCTGACAGCGGGAGAAACGCGGCGATGCAGACCGCCGGATCTTGTCCCGGGACGCACGGCGCGCACGGGACGCACGGCGCTCACAGCCCCGAGGACTCACCCGAGCGGCAGCAGAAGTCCACAGCGGACACCAAAGCCATGGCCAAGAAGAAGACGCGCACCATCTTCTCCAAGAGACAGATCTTTCAGCTGGAGGCCACTTTCGACATGAAGCGCTACCTGAGCAGCTCGGAGAGAGCGTGCCTGGCCAGCTCCCTGCAGCTCACCGAGACGCAGGTGAAAATCTGGTTCCAGAACCGCCGCAACAAGCTGAAGCGGCAGCTCTCCACGGACATGGAGGCGGGGCTGGCCGCCGAGCATTTCGCAGATCCAGGGAAAAACGTGCAATTACCGAATTTTTACAAAGACAACACTCTGCTGGGCGGATGTTTGCTGCCGATGCCTTTCCCTGTCGTGTACCCGACCGCGACCTGCGCGCCTTACATCTACTTCAACACTGGCAAATACTTTGGCCTGTTTGACGCGGACGGATGAGTTCCTTGTTAAGGATGTGTGGACCTTTATAATTATTCACAAGTTGGCATTAAATGCATATGTTTTTCACTTTTTTTTCCTCCTTAAATCAAGACAAATTCCCTTTCGTTTGATGTCAACATATCAACTCATTTGAATGCATGTGCCACTTTTTTGCCACTCCTCAAATCGGTTATTATTATTATTATTATTATTATTATTGTTATTATTATTATTATTATTATTGTTATTATTATTATTATTATTGCCCCTGATTTTTCTTTTTGCGGGGGCTATTATCAGAAAACAAGTGCATGTTTTACAAGTTTTACTTCATCTGAATGAATGTAGATATACATTCTCTGGAGTAGTACTGCATTTACTGCAGCCTATACTGTGTGTGTGTGTGTGTGTGTGTGTGTGTGTGTGTGTGTGTGTGTGTGTGTGTGTGTGTGTGTGTGTGTGTGTGTGTGTGTGTGTGTGTGTGTGTGTGTGTGTGTGTGTGTGTGTGTGTGTGTGTGTGTGTGTGTGTTTTCAACACTTTTGTATTTATATGGCCTTACTATTCGTGTTCAAACTCTCACCGTGTGTTTTCACAAGACTGTTAAACGGTGGAAGCGGTTTCGTCATGAGGAGTTTTGCAATAAAAGTTTTAACATTTTACAGGCGTGTTGACTTAAGATGGGGAAAAAAACATCTGATAAAGTAATATTAACAACTTTGTCATTTCTATCTTAAATAACGACAAATTCATTTTGAATTGGATGCAAGTTTGTGTCAGTAATTTCTTTTCTTGTGCAGTGCCAAAGTAACATATTATATAAGTAATTTCTGATACAAGTTGTAAAGTGCACAAACAAATCTCTATATGCTTTTTCTTTTTACAGATTTCAGGTTTCAGTTGTTTTTTGTTTGTTTGTTTTCCTCAAAAAGAAACAAAGAAATGAACCAGTGGCCATAACTTTAGGAAAATAACAATCGTATCTTCTCTTCTCAGTTAAGTGCCGACTGTGACTGATACTGAGTCATAATCAACCACTTCATTTAAAAATATTCACTTTTCTGCGAAACCACTGCAGTCCGCAGTGAATTTGATCACATATCTGTTGAAACTGGGGAAATGCTTTCTTTCTCTTTTTTAAGTCTGATGAAAATAGCTTATTTCGCTGTAGGTTTATTGGGCATCTGAGAAAAATGTGCTTTTAAAGTGAAAAACACATCAGGCAGCGAATGAGGCCAAATCTGAAGCCACGCATTCAAAGGCTTGCAGAAATCATTTTCTTCTTTAAAACATACATTTGGTGTTTAATATTTCAAAGAAAAAAAGCTGCAAATATATGCAGCATTATTAAATGTAATGAAGGGGAAAAAAACGCGAGTTTAATTTATTTCAGGAACCTCACTGAATCCTCTGTCCAACTGTCAATTAGCATTGAAACATCTTTTGTTTTTACCGTATTTTGAACAAAGTGGAAAATTGATCCTTTCTAATTATGTTTCAAAGCATTTTGCAGCATTTTGTTGGTAATTAGAATACTTGGGATGAGTGGTGTGGCATTTTTATTCATGTTTTAGTCAAAAGCGTTGACTTATTTTTATAAAAAAAGGAAGAAAACAATGATCCAGAAGACTATTTTCTAATATAATAGCTATATAGATAGATATAATATAAATTAGGAATTATTTTGCTGTTAAAACTAATCATTAAAGACTTTATTTTACTCCCTGAAGTTCAAAAACCATGGGAGGAATTGTAAAATATCCCAAATTATAATGATGAAAACAAATGACCAAAGTTCCTGTTACATTCTTGCTTTGAGAAGTATATTTGAATACAGGAACACTGTGAATTTCAGTAAGTCAAATAAGCAAGGCCTGTCCAGACATGTCATATGAGGCAGGTGTGGTGAATTAGTCCTGCTGTGCGCAGATTTTAAGTTAAAAGTTGAAAAGAATGAGCACAATATTGGTAAAACTGGTGTATCTAATGTCTTCTGAAGTAATTAATTAGAGGCAGATACTTAAAACTGAAGTAAACAAACTTTTTGAGGCGAAACAAATATATTAGGAATGATATTGTTTTGTATTTCTGTCATCTTTCATTGTGAAAGAAGTCACTGTCACACACACACACACACACACACACACACACACACACACACACACACACACACACTGGACATAAAAAGAGGTACTATAATAAACATGCACATCTGGTCATTTCAGATGTAGTCGGTAATATTTGTTGATGCCCAGGCGGTGAATTTAGATTTTACTTACCGTACTTTGTTCCACACTGATCACTTCTTGTCGAGATTTACATTTACAAACTACAGGAGTATATTTGAATGACTAAAAAAAACACACAGTGCCTTATAATTTGCAGCACTTTGGTCAAATGGCTGCAAATATGCATGTTGATAAATAAAGGTAAACACAGTGAGACAAATATACTATTCTTCAACAACATAGAATCACTTACATTTACAACTAAGAGGGAATACTTCAGTTTAAAATGAAGAAACTGAAACATTCCCTGCAGGAGTGTGACAGCGTCCCCACTACTTGTTTTTCTTTGCTGTTTCAGCACATGGGCAATGCCTCCATGCAGAAAGAAATAAGAGAAATGTGTATTTAGGTGGACTTGCATCAGTGGTTCAGGAGAGATTTTTTTTTTTTTTTTTTTCCTAAAGGGCCCAGCAAGCTGCACTTACTCACTGTTTCCGGGTCACTTCCCCCTTCAGTGCTGGAGCCTCTCGCTGCTTTCTCCCTGTCACAGCCATTCAGGGCCCCGTCGCTGTTAACCTGTTCATTCACCCACTTAGTCTGCCTGCAAATCTCTTGTTTTCTCGCCTAAATTCCTCTCTACCTTCGCTGTACATGGTGACTTGTACAGTATATATATATATATACATATATATATATAATTTTTATAATGTGAATCTGGGAAAGTGTGTGTAGACAGTTAAAAGCATTTAATACTGAAACTCCTGTGTGTTTGATTGAAAGAAAAGCTTATATTGCTGTACTACAATGTCAAATATTTATCTCATTCTATCTGTTTAAGTGTTGAATTCATATGTAAGCAACTTAGGCTTTTAGTTTCACATTGGATTGAATATTAGCAGCTTATTTTAACCTTTACCACATAATTAAAAGTGCAGTAAATGGGAATGAATCCAAACATCTGACAGACATATAATGAAGCAGACGTTGAATTTCAATGTTAAACGCTGTGAAATGTATATAAGACAATCAAAGAAGGATATTTAGGGAGCCAAAATGACAATATTTTCACAATTCATAGTTTGAAAATGTGGTAAATAGCAACCATTTCTGAGTGGATAAAAGAATATACAATAACTTTGCCACATGCTCGACAGCGGCATCACAATATCATGAGCAAATAATTCACCCTTAATCTGACTTGTGAACTGCAGTAGTTGCCTCCTGAAAGTGGACATTGTTTCCTCTGCACCAGCTTCATTGTTCACATTGTTTAATTTCAAATAGGAAGCGACATGGTTTTCTATATTATCAATATGGAGGCTCAGTCAGGTTGAAATGAAGAAACAGTTTTCAAAGACAAAAGGCCAAAATACAATAGTATTTACGTTAACATGAGGAGTCTATAACAATCCTATATAACAATCCATGGACGTTCTGATTGTAAAAGTACTTTTTTAAGCTTGCATTAAGCTCACATTTTGTTAAATGAACAAACAAAAAAATAGCAAAGATGAGAAAGATGTTTTAGCGAACATTTCAAGAAATGTTTGTTTGATGCTTTAAAATCTAGTCCCTCAAATACTTGAGGCACAATCTCAGACTTAAAGGATAATATTATTGTTGAGTGATTATCAGGTAATTATAAATCAAGGAAAAATACATATTTTCAAAAATATTAGTATGTAATCAATACCATATAAACTCGTGAAATACATGTTAGTCACATTATTCTGGGTGAAACCAGAGACTGTCCTTAAGACTTTAGTAGAAGTTTGATGTAAAGTTTTATGGTTGAGTATTTATGGTGTGTTTTGGTTGTGTGAGTGTCGAGGTGGCTGTTTGCAGTATTAGAGCTCGTCTGACAGACGGATGTGCAGCGAGGGGGCCGGTGGTGCGGCGTGGGGATCGGGTGGAGTTTACAGTCGCCAGACTTCCTGACTCTCCCACCGTCGGTCGGACACTTGTGAACGCAGCGCTGGCTCTCTGTGTCTCAGCACTCTGCCTGCAACCACAAGGTTCAAATGACCCCGGCGGCTGCATGCAGTCTGCCCCCGAGAGCCGCCCTGAAACCCCACAGCCTCGTCTGTCGCAGGCGAAGAGAAATCCATTAAGACCTCGACCCGATCAAAAACACCAGCAAAGCCAAGACTCCATGTGCACCCATTTAGGGCAATCGATGACTGGCGAGCGCCACGAGGTACTTTAATACACGCCATTGACGAACTGCCAATTGTGGCAACAAAGACTGTTTTTCTACGAAGGAACGGCGCTGCGAGTTTGGCGCAGTTCTTCTGGGCTGACGTGCACCTCAAGGCCATCTCCAGCTGTCAGCACATTTCTCCACATTGACCAATGCAGCACATGGTTTCAATTCCGTGTTAAACGTACGAAAGCCAAGGCTCTATTGTTTGAGATCACTGATCCCGAATTGCCAGTGATCATGTGGTTCCACTGAATGATTGCGGTGGGAGTTGCTCTCATGACACTCGCATGCGAGTGTGGAGATGTGACCCGACTGGTACGGCTTCATCTTACCGCCGATGCTGCATTCAAACATCCCCATTAAGCTCGGGTAACTCCTTTTAAATCACATCCACGGTATAAATTGCAAATGCAGACCAAATTTGCGGCATTATTCCGTATTTGAACTTGTTTGTGCGCCTCACTTGTTTGTGTGCATTCGGGTGTTTGCTGTGGACTCAGCATGGCCGACATGTTGTCATACCCACTTCCATCACCGTAATGTAGAATGACAACTTTCATTGAGATTTCCATATCAAACAATCGGGCCTGGCCTTGTTCGTAACTAGATCTGAATGTTTAAATAGTTGTTTAATAACCCTGATAATGAGCCATTAATCCACGTTCACACGACTGGTCGCCTTGCATGGAAAAACAAGCCCATTCTGCCCTGAGCCTTCTTTGTGCACTCCCAGACGGGATTTAGAACGACGAGCAATTACGCCGAAAATAGCCCGGAGATAGACCGGGATCTGAGTTTAATTTGTTAAAATGATGTCTTCCACCAAGGCCATAACTCCTGTGCAAACAATGCAACTGCCTCTGCAAGTTTAATATTGACAGGCATTATGAACACCGGGTTGGCAGGAGGTGTGCGACTTCCAGATGTATAGTGGATAGTTTAATATAGTTTATAACATGTGCTTTTATGTCGGGAATAATACATGCTCCACTGCTTAGTTTGTCAGTAAAAACCACATTTTTACTGCAAGGCCCTCTATGTTTTTGTAACACTAAATCCACAAAACCCCAAGTGTGTTTTAGGAGGATTTGGGACACTTTTATTGCAAATCTGCTAGGACAGTATGGTAAAAGCACATCTGGTAGGGAATTGTTGAGATACAATTTGATGTATTTATTTGACTTATTTGAATTATGTCACAATTATTTGAATACGGTAATATACAAGACTTAGGTGAAATTCTGGACTGAAGTTGAAACTGAGCTGAATATATTGAAAAGGAGGCTTATTGTTGGTTATTGTTCAGTGTGCAGGTTGTCCTTAATGAGAAAAGTCATTCAAAACGGTCATTTGTGAGCTGGAAACAAACAAAACAGCACTCTAAGGCAGAGCGCTGAAATTAGGAGATGATCATAGATGGATCAAGAAAGGTGATTTTTGGAGGTGAAAAAGTACATCTAATAAATCTACGCTGCAGTGGTGTAAAACACATTTTGGTCATCTGTTGTATTTTGGATGTTTTCACAAACTGACTTTGAAAGCATGACTTTGAGGCAGGTTTTCTATATTTGATGGCCAGGTCTCAATGTTCTGTTGCATTAAGAACTCTTAAGAAATATGTTCAAAAAAATCTATGTTTTCTTTGATTATGATGGTTTTGCAGCCTCTTGCAGCCAGTTTTGGCCCACAGGCCTTATGTTTGACACCCCTGCTATACAGGGTCAAATGGCCAAGAAATAACTGTTGGAAAAGACCTTGAGGATACAGAAATGAGCTCTCCTGCTGTTTCTCCACGGCATCTTCAATCAGACAAGATGAATAATGGGCAGCACAATCAATCCTTGCATGTGGTTACACTTAAAAACGAGCAGTGCCCCGGTTCTCCCACAGCAGCTCTCTGTCAAATTCAGTGCCACATGATCCTGTCGTGAGGAGAGGAGAAGTATGCAAACATGGAAAAACGAAAAGTCACTGGTTAAGCCCAAAAGAGAAATATTTAAATCCGTCGTTAAACGATGAGTTCAGATGAAGAAGCGCAGTTAAAACCCACTTCTACCAAACAAAAAGATTATCTGTTTTTTGATCCACGACCGGTCACAGCACTTTAGACATAGACATGTAATTCAGAAACAGTGATGATCAGAATCAATTTAAAAGATGTATTACAAGTCGAGTAATACCGTTTGGTGCTCTGAAGTTCTTGCTGAAGTTGTAGCTTTTGTTGTGTATAAAACAGTTGTTTCCTCTTTGTCCTGCAAACTGTTTCATGATAAGATTTATCATAGTAACATTAACATTAAACGGTATCTATAGTGCCTGTGATGTATTATAAGCATCACATAATCACGACCTCATCTCACGGGAAATGTCTCACGCTATCAACAGCATGTTTGCAGTTTCTAATAGTTGTTGAAGCTCCTTCCTCTCATTCAGGGTTCATATTTGCTCAAGAACAGTTGATGTCCATATTTTGGAGCATCTTCCTAAAATAAACTGATCCACATGTGTAGATTATACACCGTGAAGGAGACAATTGAAAGTTGCACATTGGACATTATGTAGTGAATTTCATCATTAATGGTAATGGTTATGTAATTTGCTGATGTATTCACATGAACGGGGATAAAAATAAAAAGTGTTTGTTTTTGTTTTTTTTACAATATATGGCTACACAACAAGTTGTTGTTACTTAATAAACACTTAAAAAGATTTATGATTCAGATCGTCCTCACACCCGCAAAAAACTGAGGCCGACTAAGTTGGATGTTTCTGCAAAAGACTCGGTGACGTTGCACATTACAACATAAACAACACCCCATTCATTATGACCTGTAACTCGATAGCGGCCAGAGGGACCCGGACCCTCGCCAGCAGGCTTTCAAGGGGCTTATTGATCCACTAATTCCGTCGACTTCAGTGGTCTGCAGTGGCAGAGTGCCTCTGTAAATTGAATGGGGGCCGGGGGGATTACAATGACCCGATCTGATGAAAAGGTGCGGCACGAGTGGCCAAGGCATAAATAAAGCCAAAGGTCATCCATCTTTCTCCCTCAGAAGTTCGTCTCTACGCCGAGGAATATCGAATCTCACCAAATCCCAACAAACCCCACCTCCGGGGTGAAAAATGTTGTAAAGAAGTTGGATGTGCTCTTCAAGTTATATCTGTATGAAAACACCTAAAGTCATTAATGACATTAGTGTGAAGTGATTGTAGACACTTCATATAAACCAACGATAGGAATACATTTCAGTCACAGCCTCTGTCTTTAGGTGATAAAGACTCTTTCAGTATTCACATCTGCTAATTTCATTTGAAAGAAAGAAAAACACATCCAAAGTTTACTTTAGAATAAGTCTGGTTTGTTCTATTAATTATATAATTTGTGGATATTATGAAAAATAAAAAATAAACTTTTCTTTGGTGGAATTACTCTTCCTCGCTCTCCCTGATTGACACACTACACCACACATCCATACATGAGTGTACATAAAGGATTTGCAAAATTATTGCAGAATTTTTTTATAGAAACAAATCTGATTTACTGGATTTAAAGATTTTAAGGAATAAATGTTAACATTTTAGCAAATCTTATTAGAGAATAACAGAAAAATATTCATATAACACTACATAGCTTGAGTGAAGCACTTTGGCCAGTCTATTCTATCTCTTAAAGATTTTAAAAAGTGAAGATTTCATTCATTAAAAAACAAAAAACTAAAGTATAGAGCAAGATATTGTTCTGAACATTTTAATTTCAGTATTCATCTGCTTGTCCCTGAAACGTTCTTCCATCAAATATAATACATGAGAGTTTGAACGAGTGCAATCTCCGGGGATACGTATGGGACCGGTATTGCAGCTCTGCTTCGCTTTGATATCGTTCTGTGTATGACAACAACAGGTCACACGGCCGTGGCCTCGGAGATGAAAAGCCCTGACCTTCGAGGGCACAGCTCCGAGGATCCCGGGATCAGATGTCCACTCTGAGGGATCTAGCGAGCCGTAATAGGAGTTAAGCAGCCTGTCAGAAGGACTGAGGTTCTAAAATCATTTAATAAGTAGGAAATAGAGACACGGTGATGCGCTGGTGACAGTCCAGCCGCGTATGAAGCTGTCCCCCGTCGTTAAGATCCATGTACATGCTCTTAACAAAAGACACACCAAAATCAATAGTACAAGTTGGAGGAAACAGATACTGGAGACTAATGGACATTGGGAATTGTGGCTGATGGGTGCAAGGGGATGAAATTCATATTGATACGGACATCACAGGCCAGCGGGCTCCGGCAGGGCTGGAGGAGGTCACAGGTTGCTTTGACAGCCAACCCGGTCTTAATGGAGGCCTATCGACTGGATTGGAAAAAAGCTGCAGTGACTAACATGAAAGAGGGAGGCACGGAGTCTGTGAATGAAAGAGAGCATGTCACACATGCACCTTTCACGAGCACAAACGCGTCATATCAGTTTCTCCGCAGTCCTGAGGGATTCTTTCTCCTGATCAATAGCATGTTTATAGGTGTTCAATATTGCTTGACGGGATGGGAAGAGATCAAATATGAAATGAAAACAATGTTACAACTCAGTGCCCCTGAAAGAAATACTTATAAAACAGATGCCGATGACCGAGTGGGAATACAGGCTGCAGCACAGAAAAGAGGACAATATGAACACAGCTGCAAAAATTAGCCAGCGGCACATTTTCAGGGAATTGTTTCCCATCATGCAACATGCAATTCTCGTCAAAGATGATATTTACAGTCAGTCCAGTCATATTGCAAGTGTCACATTTTTCACTTCTTATAATAAACAATCAGATACATGCAGAAACTGTAAGGTATTGGGCAGAGTAGAGATGTGTTGATTTGTAGATTAAATATAAGAATTATAGAAATCAAAGGGATAGATTGCTGGTGTTTGTCGATAGTGCTTAAATGTGTGGTCAAAAACTACCGATACATTTGTCTACTCCACTGTTTTATAGTTTAATCTTTGTTGAAGTGGGTAGAAGTCAGTCACTGCTGACAATAGGTGAAAGTGGGAAAATGTCACGTCACGTCACTGACAATGTCAAGTAAGCAACCAACTTTCAAACCAGGACTGCTGTGAGACCAGGTTGTACTTTCATACACAAGTTTTGTCTTGGAAGATTAATCTGAATACCTGGAGAAAACCCACAGAAAGGTCCCCAAGGTGGGACAAATTTTAATAATAAAAGAAAAAACACATAGGCATGAATTGACTGCTCAGTATTGACGCGTTCAGGGCCATCTTTTCCCTCCGGACGTAGCTTGTAGGGGCGTCAAGGATGGATGCTGCCAATGATAACATTGAGGTTTTTCTCCCACTGGTCACTGAGTTTATCTGTCTGCCGCCTTCTGAGATCTCACAATGGAATTCTGTCTGCAGATAAGAGGGACGTTTCTCTAGCAGTGCGCTCACGGAGCCGTTTATTCTTCTGACCTGATCTCTGGAGGCTGTCGGACGTTCTTTTAGAAGGACAGGCCAGCTGCTCCTGGTGTTTGGCCACCCAGTGTCCATTGAGGCCTCGGTTCTGAAGCCTCCAGTCACCAGATCCACAGGAGTCCTCATCTGGCATCCAAACAACAGAAAGGCAAGTGCATATCCTATTGAGGCATGGACAGCGTTGCTATAAGCTTGAAATAGTCTCAGTAAGTACTCCACCCACCTCTGGTGTCTTTCCCCTTCAAGCATGCCAAGGAGGTTCAACACAGTGTGACTGAGTCGTTCATGAGCTTCGTTCCCCATAACACCCATAAACTTGACAGTGTTCTCGGATGGACCTGGACTCAAGGGCACGTGCTGTAGTGAGGGCGGTTTTGCCTGAGGTGGGGACTGCCCAAGCAAATTTGGTGAGTAAATCGGTCATAACAAGTATGTTGAGATATCTGTCAGCAGGGCAGCTTAAACGTCAAAAATATCCATGGCTACGATACAAATTGGAGGTCCTAGTGCTCCACTCCTGGTCTTGAGATGTGCTCCACTCTCGAGGTTCATTCTGCTCCCTAGACATGGACCCGAGGATGCAGGTCTGAGGTACACAGGCTGGCCAAAACACCAAAGTTTGTGCATGAACCACGCAGACAATGGACAAAACCGTAAAGGAGCACTGAACTGACAGGAGGGGGGTCAACAAGCTCTGTTGTCCCATGCCAGGTAAAAAGTTGCTGACAAGGTCAACAGTTTGGACAGAACAGGTCTTCCTCCACATCTCAAACATTCTCTTTTGGACTGAAATCTATTTAGTCGGATGCTTGACTCCAGTGAACTTGTATATTAAAATGTTTAAGATGGTCGCAGGCGTCTGAGCTGCTCATGTTGTTACATTGAGGTCATAAATCGATGAACACGGTCAGCTACAATAAAGACGTAATCAAAGCCCAATTGATAATAAGTCTCCCAGAATGCATCTTCCTCTCCCTGAGCCATTGATATAAGCTCGGTTGCCACTCACTTCATATTTTCTTTCTCATATCATTCTATGTAAACCTCAGAGATGCTTGTGCATGAAAATGTCAGAAGACCAGGAGATATCAGACCAGGCCATCTGGCACCGACAATCATGGAACAAGTGGCTGAAATCACCTTTCTTCTCCATTCTCATGATCAGTTTTAATTTCAGCAGGTCATCTTGATTTTGCCTGTATGCCAAGATATATTGAGTTTCTGCCATGTGATTGGCTCAGAAACTATGAAGCTTCTCAAACATACAGTTATTCACTTTTTCATCTGTACTACTCTCCCATCAACTGTCTATTTGCCAAATGTATGAAGCAGTCATCAGATCAACAGACTGAAAGCAATAGTTGGTGAGCATTTAATTGACAGCTGGTGTATTTCCTGTTGATTTACGATCTCCTTCCAGGCAATTGGCGACAGGATGACCGCCTCACATCCATGTTTCCTCACTAAAAATACAATAAACTGCAATGCAACCATTTAAGCCTCCCTCTGAATTTTCAGCTTGTGCTTCCACCTCGGCGCTCCCCAAGGGGCCGAGCAGCTGTGCATCGCTTGGCTTATCCAGTGTGACAGCCCGAAATCACAAGTGCAACTGCCCAGTCATGGGAGTTTATCATCTGTAAACACACATATCACTGAGCAATCAGTGCCTGAGTGGAACACAAGTCGAGCTGCGTCTGATGCAGTGAAAAGGACAACTGCTCCCCAAACAGAGATCATTGGATTGTGGGCTAATAGCTTGAGTGGCAGCCTGCCATGTAGATGCACCTGAGGCTCTTAAACAGCCTGTGTCATCACTCCAGCTGAACCATCACATACGGCTTCACAGTACCAAAAGAGCTATTAATTCACAGCTGCTGAGAAATTAACATCACACTCCGAGTCCTTTACTGTATCAGCAAACCAACCCAGACCGTCCTCTGAAGGTAGACCATGTACAATACACTTATTATGGCACTGTTTTGCCAATCTGGCCCACTCGAGATGAAATTGGACTGTATGTGGCCCCTGAACTAAAATGTATTAGACTCCTAATATGGAATTATCCTTATTTAAAATGAGAAAAGTCTTGAATTGACATTCCAGCTGTTTTAGGCTAGTAGTTTCCGAGGGAAATATGAAGATAAGCATGTAGCGAACAGTAGATTTACTGATATTTTTACGTGAATCATCTGCATGCTGCTACTGGAAACCATGTAAGAGACGGATTGGCACCGGATTGAAACATTACATCTAAAGCATAAAAACCAAAGCAGAGATCCAACACAGGCTGAAAAGCTTAGCGTGGTTGATCAACGCCGCATAGTTGAATGATGACTGTATTAATCCATGATTGACTTGTAGTTTCAAGCATAGTGTGTAGACATGTTTTTGGGAAAGTTTAATTACGAAAAGCACAAAATGACAGATGCATTGCATGGGCGAGGAAATTGATAACCAGATTGATGGAAAACTGTCAAACAACTTGTTTGCTGTCAAGTGGAGACGCTTCCAAAGTGACAATCGAACACTTTCTTGCAGGGTCACATTAGAGCTATATGGTTTTATTGCAGTGCCAGAGCTGTGACCCGTTTACCAGCTCTTTGGCTCTCAATGGTCTCCCGAGTGACACTCAATTTGTAACAGTCCAGCTAATTCTGCATGACGCACTCAACTGAATCAAATCCAGTGACTCAGAGCTGTGCAGATACAGATGGTGCAACACAACTCAATGTTCTGTGAGTGATTGCATGGCATACATTCCACTATCTGGATATCAAGCCTAATGCCATATATATCATATCAAAACGGATGCAGTTATTGTCTAATTATACTTTCGTCTTTCTGTTTCGCTGAGAGAGAGTTTTTGCGGCATGTTTCACCCGACGTGTAGATCCGTCGCGACAGCAGCCGAAGGTTGAAATCCCATCAGCTTCATGACAGTCAAAAGACTCATAACGGCCCGTCGTCTCCTATCCAAACCACTATTAACACGGCTGTCGACATTGCTCATCAGCCGACGTGAGTGACGTGCTGGAGGGGGTCACAGTTCACAGCCACTTCAGACTGTCAACAAATGTCAGTTCGGCTGTCTGTCACCCAAAAAAATAAAAAAAAGACCCAAAAATCTTTCTTTAATAATGATGAACTTGTCAAAGACTGAAGTGATTTGAAGCTGCTGGAGGTTTTGAAGACAGTCTTAGAGTCATTGACGAAGTGACGTCTCAGACAAAATGTTTTATGAGCTTTTGGGGCACAACAGAGGTTGGCAGAGAACAAACCGATTGAAAGATTAAAGCCAGTGGATTTGGCATGTGACTCTGGTTAACTGCACCTGGTAGAATTAAGCAAAACGAGTTGCATAATGCAGCAAGATACAGCATGCTGTGAGTGACTAAGCGAGTGAAACATAAAATATGGACAAGTGAAGGCTGGTGCGTACTGCTACGACTGCTGAGCTGAACTCTCAAATGTTCCAAGTCAAAGATGGTAACTTTGAGAGTAGCAAGGCCAGGCCACCAGCGATAATATTCATAATGAAGTTATCATAAAGTTGATCAATATTTCATTAAGACCCACTTGATTGTGGAAAGTATGTTTGTATATTTGAGGAAAGAAGGTCTACATGAGGGCATTCGGGAACAGTGGCCCGCCCAGTTAATCAGTACAATGGTGCACATGTGACATTGTGCCGTCCAAAATTCAGGACATCGTGAGTGATGGTAACACAAAGTACAAATCTCTCTTGACCATCAACACTTAATGTATGATGGGGATATATAAACATTAACGAAAGATGGATGTACAGACTTTTTGCTCCGGTTGTGAACAAAACGTACAATAAAACCCATAAAACTATTTATCATCAATGTTACAGTAATAATAGTAATAATAAAAGTAATGAAATTTAGTTTTAGAAATTTAGCAAGAGTTGCCTGTTAATGGGACAACGTTTTGGAATAGGGAACAGTGCACTATAAATATTAACCATGGGAGTACATTTGTCTGGACCGACGACAAAGTTGGATTGTCATTACGGTGACTGTCAACTATAAAACTATGCAGTCCGAGGAAAATATGGCCTGGGGGTCATGACACTTTGGAGGCAAACATTGTTTTTATTGTCCATCAACACGGCGGTGGTACAGCAACAGCGTTTTCAAAAAGTCCCTGTTTCCATGGAGACAAAGTTTCTTCAAAAGGTTGGAAGCTGTTTCCAATAAGTTGTTTTTATTGGTTTTGAGCATCGTTGTCCCAAACCATCCAAAAGTTGTTTGTTTTTACTTGAAAATGTTTTGCAAACATTCCTCAATATAATATAATTTCAATTCATATTTTAACAACATATTTTCAGTCAGTATTTTTAATTTATAAAGCCTAAGGAAAACTTTAAATTCTTGTATTGCTGTTATCGATGACTCAGTTAAAGTCATCTTCATCTCTGACCCATCTTTTATAAAAAGCACCGCAGCTTGAAGAATGTATAAAATGTAAAATGAACCTTGTTTCTTCTCAAATACGATTGTTTGACTTAACAAGATATTTAAGATGCATTGTCTTAAAAATAGTCCATCTGTCTTCATTTTAAGAAATATTACTTAGAGGAATTTATCTTAAATGAAGTGAGAAGAGACATTTTGACTAAAAACAAAACCTGCAGTGCAGAACGTTTTCTATCCATTTCAGACAAGTTGAGTCTCACTGTTTGTTTCTCTGAAGCTCAGCACTGTGAGCTGAATCGACTGCCTCTGATCGTTCTGCGACCAAACAATGCTTCATAAATATCTGCTTCCCGTTTACATCCACAGTGTCCAAAAGGAGAGGGAGCTGGGAGAGGCCGATGCTTTCAGCCATGTATTATTCAACACTTTAATTCCACAACCCTACAAACGAGAAAACGGGGAGTTTGTGTTTATTTTATTTATCTTTAAAATCCACAAATAGATCACTGCAAAATGGTCCAGATTAAAAATTTATCAAGGCCATATAATAGTGGGCATCTGGAATACTGCTGCTTTGAAAGGGTTGCGACCAGTGTGTGTGTGTGTGTGTGTGTGTGTGTGTGTGTGTGTGTGTGTGTGTGTGTGTGTGTGTGTGTGTGTGTGTGTGTGTGTGTGTGTGTGTGTGTGTGTGTGTGTGTGTGTGTGTGTGCAACTTTTCAAAACACCGGATTGAAAGACTGAACAGAAAAGCTTTAATATTTATAGATGTTTGATACGACATAAATCTAAATGTACAGAAATCCTCAAATCAATTATATATCGGCTCTTAAATCTGCCTCTATTCCACCAATGTGAGCGAAGCGACAACGTCACAAAGCGAATGCAAAATCCACAACACAAGAGCAAAAAGCCCCCAACGCTAATGCAAAGGTCACGACGGAAGAACAGGCTTTGTTTCCAGGGGACAATATTTTATTTTGAATTCTTGGAGAGTTTTATGAAAGGTAAGTAAAACACTGCTGCTCGATGATTGTGATTAATGTCGTTATGTGTTTTCATAAATCAGCAATGTTGCTCACTGTGTTGAAACTGTCATGACGTTATGTATGTTCTCTGCCATCCATCGTTTGGTTCCATCAGACAGTGACCCCTCTGGGCCACCATATAAACTATTATTTTCCACCAGGAATAAACATATTTGAACATAGTTAAAGACAAACAATGATGCGACACTATCTGCACATTATATTAAGAATTCTGCAAAAATGGGATCTATAGCAACCTCTGCAACAATTTTTTTTTAAAGCACTTGGATCAATGCCAAAATATCTTGCATCACCAGTATGATTTCTATCTAGTCAACCCATTAATGATGATTGTGAAATACTTAGAATTGATCAAATTATTCAGAAAATAAAGAAAGACAAAAAGGTGATGACAACCCATTTCCCTGGATAATGTCTTTATAGCCGCTAAACACACAACAATCACATCTTCTTCTCAATTTTCATCAACTTTCAAATGCACTAAACTGTTTTCTCACACGTCAATGCAGCTAATATGATAAACACGCAGCACATATGGTGATGCAGAAATCATTTCTGTAATCAAAGGCAGCTGCCTCCAACATCCAGTTTGTGTGTTGTATGCGTCTGTCAGGACTTTTATTGCTCCGACATGACGAACCAGCGAAACAATAAATAAATAATCGTCGTCGCAAACAAGCCAAATTCCAAACTCAATAGTGTTTAAACTCTCGGTAAGTCTCTCCATCCCATCCTCTGCTGCAGAGCGGCGACTCGGTCCAAATGCTTGGAGATTTGGAGGGAAGTGGCTGAACAGATTGTTATGTCACCATTAGGGAGCTGTAATAAAGTCATATTTCTTTTGCATTTTGCATGACTGCAGGGCCCTCCACTCTCGCCTGTCTGCTCCTCTCACATCAGCCTCCTCTAAGTGGAGCAGTTCTGGGCTGCAGGTTTTGCCTCGCTGCAGCCAGAGAGTGTCTGTGCCAGATAGCGTTGCATGATTACGCTCCGCAGCGCGCAATTTTGTCGACAGCATTATAGTGGGAGAATAAAATGTCTTAGGCCTCATTAAACGCCCACACATTTGTAAATTAGAAACCAGCTATTCATCAGCGGAAAGGGAATAGGGAGAGGAAGGTGAGGTTTTCTAAAAGGAGACGTGCTGCTGCGAACATATTAGATGACTGCAGGTTCGCCTCCAACTCTCAGACTGGACGGTCATTTCACTTGAATCTTGGACTTTTGAAATGTTTTCAACATGAGATGTAGTGTTTCACATGAGGTGTTGGTTACACCGTCCTCATGTCATACAACAGCGTGTAGTTCGGACTGAGCTGGGAGTTTTAGGTTTATGCTGAGTAGACGTGTAATTCCAATCTTTGGACAATCTTTTATTTAGCTTTTTGTTTTTGTTTTTGAACATTGTAACTGTTCAAGTAAAAAAAAACAAAAAAAAACAGGTGTCAGGATCTTCAGGCAATATAAAAGCCAAATGTTTATCCTCCACTGGCTTATTGTAATGATGATTCTATTCATGAAAATTAAAAAGGAAATATTATTGCTGAGAAATGGAATCTCCCTGACCACCAGTTTCTCAGATTTGCTGTTGCTTTGCCCCTGGACCTGTCTGGCGCTCCCGTTTACACGACAACATGAAAACGCAAAACCTTTGCTGCGTTGTACGCGTCCGTTTACGAGCCACAGCAACTTTTTGATAAGTAGCACCTCACATTTAGTTTTTGCAGGTAATAAAAACATATTTGCATCGTTATTATATTTTAGGACATAAGATTATTTAAGCTCGGAGCCACTAATAACTGAACTTTTTGAAAACAGCTCTCAACATGGGCATTTTTAATGCTACTGAATACATTACTCCTTTTAATTTTTAATATTTATTCTCCTGTTTTAATTTGCTTTTGTTTTTTAAATGCACTTTTATTTTCTTTATATCTTGTTTAATGTTTTTGATTCTAATATGATTTTAGATATTTATATGCCTTTGTGCAGCACTTTGAATTACCTTGTGTGTGAATGGTGCTGCACAAATAAACTTGCCTTGCCTACTCTTTGAAAATGCAGCTACTGAGCATGCAAATAGATCTTCTGCACATGCACGAGTCGACCAACAATAACAACAATGTCGGGTTCCAGAGTGTCATGACCCCCAGGCCAGGGCCTCCTGGGACTTGGTCGTCTTATAGTTGAGAGTCAGTGTAATAACAATCCAACTTCTTCATCTGTCATAATAAATGTCTGTGAAATTTTTGAAACGTTGCCATGGAAACGCAAAGATTTTCTCAAATGAAAACACAAAATCGATGCATTTTCACTTGAAACGTCACATAAACGGGGCCTGAACTTTTATTACTATAAACTCCAATCCAGCACTGGTGTTTTCGTACGGCTTCAAGGGGAACACATCTCATTTCCCTGATTGCTCCATGGGGCCGGCGTTCATCACCACTCCTCGCATGTGTCATAATTTTAGGGCAAAACCGGAAAATTGCATTGATCCTGATGAGCATTGACAGTCGTGTACATAAGATATATTGTGTTTCCTTTGAGCTGCACAACACTTAAGCTGTTCCGACAGATCTATTTTGCCAAAAGCCAGCAGAAACAGAACAATGTTTTCTGCCGTTTCAGCTGAAGAAGACGCCTCTGTCTCGTTCACGCTCTTCACATTTTTTAATGGCTTTCAGAAGATGTTGCCTGAACTTGGAAATGACTGCTCATAAACAGTTTGACGGTAACACATTTGAACAAATTAAACCAGATTACAAATCTTCATCCAGAAAAGAGACAAAAGGATGACTATTCATGAAACTGTTTGTCACACGGCAGTCATCATCCAACCAGCAGCCAGGAGCAGCGTGAAAGAAGCTAAAAGAAAAACATGTGTGAGCTTCAAACAGTGAAAACCGGGTTTCAGCAACAAGAAAACAAGTGCAAATCGAGCATTAAGGCTGTGGCTTGTTGGTCTAATTATCAACAGGCTTCTGCTGTCTCAGATTCCTTAACGGTGATGATGAAAAATGAGTTGCGTTTGGAGTGTCAGGCTCACATTACGGCCTCTGTGATTTCAACCGAACTTGTTGACGGATTGGATTAAGGTTATTTCTGAAGGCTCCTGCCCGGCTCTTCCTCGTGTCTCTCTGGGTTTGATTTGAGTCCAACGAGCCACGGGACACAACTCTCAAGGCGGCATTAGCATTCTCTGCAGTTACGGGGCAAAATATCAGATCTCACTAGTTTAAAGTGACAGGGTGCTTAACTACAGTGCATGAGGCTAAGAAACAAGCGCCGCCTGTTAACTACAAACACATTATGTAAAGAGAGACTCATGCTCTTTTATCCTCCTTACAGTATTTCCCAACACTATAGAGTTACGCCTTCTGGCTGAAAATATGCTAATGCATCTTTAGCAGTGTGACTTTATGATGTGGTTCAATATAAAGAATTGAATTATGTGGTGAAATTGGCTGAGAAGTTTGATTCTCACGGGCCAAGTGAGACACGAAGCCAAATCAACTGACTGCATCTGTCACATTTGAAAACGTCAAATCAACTATGGATATACTTTGTGTTCTATGATTATTTATATATAATTCAAGTTTTTATTGCTGTGCACCAATCAGAAGAATTCTTAAAGTTGATCATTTGGAAGCAGAAAAAAATAGGCAAGCATAAAGCTAAAGCAAATTGTAGGTGAATCACATTTAATCGTGCGCAGTATTTAATATCTATTAGAAAAAGTCCAAGAAAGTTGAAGTGTTGAACGGACGACAGACTGATGGGAGGCTGCGGCTCACTGATACGTGTGTGGAGCTGACCTGAGCAGTTCGATGTAGCAGAAGAGCTACTGAACACATGGAGCATCTCAGCTTGTAAACAGGTAAACCTCCACATGGTCATAAAGATACGGCTGATCAGTACATTCACTTCACAGTTCAATAATTACACAGTTCAATTTTGACTCGAAGACAAAGAAATCCAGCTAAGAATGAAAAGAATGAGGGAAATGTTAGAATGACATTCAACTGATTGAATATTATAGATTTTTTTTTTCAACATGAACCAACTTGATTTCTGAACACAAATAGTTTGGATTGATATTTTGGAAATTGTACATTAACTTATACATTGCTGAAAGTCACTTTATTGGGGAAGATTATCTTACTTTTAAAACAAACAAGGTGAATTTGCTAAAGTTGACCTTGATATTTAACATATGTTTTGTGGCTGAATTTAACTTAATTTCAGACACACACACACACACACACACACACACACACACACACACACACACACACACACACACACACACACACACACACACACACACACAAATAACCACAATAAAACTTCAAGAGAGCAGCACAAAATGTTTTTGAGAAGGAGCATGACCGCTGCATCTAAAGCTGCTCATCAAGGTCTCTGATGTTTGATTAGACTGATAATTAGGACCTGGTGCTTTTCTTATGTCGCCCTGTGGCAGATAGAATAGCCCCACCCCCCACCGCCATGCTGCTGTTATGTTGATGTAATAATAGATGAATAAATGTTTTCAAAGAACAACATTTTCTATTACACGAACTGCTTCATGTGTCTTTTTGTGTCGCATCCCCTTATGGTCAAACTGTTCTGACGGGTTTCAGTATTTCTCCATCATCCACTCATAACATCCTGTTTACTGGCACACTGAGGTGAAAACAGACCCAGAATGATTCCACTGCTGCCAGTAATTTGGAGTAATTACACCAGGGGCGAAACCTTTGAAAATGCAGTTTGTGTTGTGACTGAAACAATGATGATTAGAGCTTGTTCACATGTCAATAGGGATTAGAGGAGCAACTGAACTTAGAAAACAGATCGGTTTAACATGCAAGATCAAAAATGTCTTTAAAAAAAAAGGTGTTGTACTTCAATAATGGTCTGATCCATATTTTTTTACCTTTCCAGCAGTTCTAATGGAAGTGAATACAAAAGTTTACAGTGACAAACAATATGCAACATAAGCCGACTGGAGGCTTGAAAAAGTGACGCTCGCGCCACATGATATAGATTAACTTTAGAAAAATGTGGGTGCCTTTTAACACCGCTGTTTGATCTCGGTGGCACAAATTGATCCAAGGTGAAGAAATTGTTGTGTAATTATGATTGATGATGACAAGAAGGGGAAACGATCCGAGCCTTTAAATTCTCAGTGAGAAAAGTTGTTCCCTATCAGTAGCACAGTAGGGACTTCAAAAGTTATGCTTCATGCATAACTTTTAATAGAACAAATGGCATAGAAACAGAAATCTTTAAGAGTTCCCTTTGGGATTAATCAAGTATTTCTATTCTATTCTATTCCCTTTAGCATTTCAATCGAGGTGTTAGTTTGGTCTTCAGATGGTTGATCTTTGCAAGCACAACCTAAATAAAGACTGATTTCATTCCAAATGGATGGAAATACGTATTACAAGAAAGAAAAGGAATAGCTCAGTGTCTATTCATCAGTTCATTCTATGTAAAACAAACTGAAAAAGGTGAAATGATGCAAAAGACGAAACTTGTGATAAAAACTACTAAATGTGACCCAGAAAAATGTGATAAAGAAGCAACACAGGAAAAGAAAGTGAGCCAATACTGATACTTCATGTAGATTTTGATGCCACTGCAACCCGTTGACAATGTTTTCAAGTGAAAGCACAAAACTTTTGTTGGATTTTGGGGCTTTGCTTTTCAGAAATGCTGTGACTCAGACTCTTGGTCTCCATGGAGACAGAGGAGACGCTGCTATCTCGCATGTGCACCACGGCATTGGCAAATAGTAGATGGACAATAACAGCGTTTGCTTCCAGAGTGTCATGACTCCAATATTCTCCTGGGACTTGGTAGCTTTATAGTTGTCTGTATATACTTCGTCTGTCCATGTGAATGTTTGTCTCTCCATTGCTAATGTCTATAACATATTGTTGTCTGGGCATGTGTGTGTAGTTTAAAAAAAAAAGTGCATGTAGTTTCATTACAAAAACCAACAAAAGCACCCACTAGTGGCCCTACATGGACATCCTTTTCAAAACGTTGCCATGTAAACTCCGTCCTGGAGAGAATACCGAACAAATAACAGGTTGTCAGTGATCTCCGGAGGACAAACTGTGTCTTGGTGTTTCTCATTTACCTCAAAAATACTTCCACATACCACTTACGTAACAATATCTTACTGAATAGTGAGTACCAGCCCCAATATCTGTAATTTAATATTACAGATTTGTACCTGCATAAAGTCCAGTTCACACGTAGAGCAATGTAAAGTAGATCCTGAAGTAATGGATACACCGTTTGAACAGGAAACTAGCAATGTGGAACACATTACACTAAACACATCCGGGACACATTGATATAAGTACATTTAAGGGTAGGGTCACTGCCCAAGGCCACACATTAGTGTGATTTCATAAAGGATCCTGCCTGCAAAGAAACTCATTGAACTTCACACACCTCTTGTAGTCGGTTTCTGCACTCATTACTGTTGTTTCCCGCGAGCTCTCTTTCTCAGGAAGGATGAAATGTTACCTGCACAAATCAGTGGCACATTTACAACCAATGGTTACTTGACACTTTCAATATTTTCTTTCCAACAACCTTGATAGAGCAAGAGAGATTTTATTTACAATGGCGGGGCATCTGTGACTCAGTGTCAGGAAAAACTGGCTAAATAAAGAATAAAAGCAATCTGCTCCCGTTTCACTCCGTGCACCTTTTTCTTCCCTGTTGCCAGGGGGATGACCCAATGCATTTCATATGCAAGCGTCGCGCTTCACTGCCTCCCCGAGCACAGAACTGAATCATGTTCCACTTTAAAAACGTTAATTTTACATTTTTAATGGCCGACTGACGGCTTAAGTAAGTGAGCACCGCTTACAAGGGAGGATGTGAAGTTCTGTGCGACGTGGTCTTCCACACACCTCCAACTCGGGAGAGTGAAGGATGGAGATGCTGCGGCTTTAGCTGCACGCGAAAAGAAAGAAAATAATTCACATGTGTTGGCGCATGCATGGTCTTCACACAGTCATACAATGTTGATGTGTCTTTGGTCACACACCAGTTTCCATGTAATTGTTGCACATTCCTACGCTGAGCTTGCTCCAGTGCAGTCCAGTTAGTCAGAATCTTCTCGGCTGATTAGCCTGATGCCAGGATTATCTCATGTTATTTTAAGCACAAGAAAAATACAAGATTATAAACCTAACTGGATCTGTGAAATCAACTGGAAGACACCAGGGCCTCCGCAGCACAAAGATCTGCAGAATACAGTTCATGCTACTCAAATCACAAATTCTTGAGGTGAGAATGTTTCTAAAAAAACTAAAAACAAAACAATACAGTACATCCAAAAGGCATGTTTCACACATCCTCAATGTGTTGGAGTCCATTTCTGTAAACATGCTTGATGAGATTCGTCACTTTTCAGATCCCATCGGCTATTTACCTCCCCACTGTTTGGTAGAAAGGTTTCAATTTGCCCTAGCGATGAGCTAAACGGTTTATAGCCCAAATTTTGCTCTCTCTCTCTTTTTTTGAAGGTAATTAGCTTGTGTTCAATTCTGTCATATCCATAAGTGTAGCAGCTTTTGAAAAAAAGGAGAAAAAAAACTGCATAAGAAAACAAGAGGCCAGGCCTCCGCAGGGTCAGTGCCCACCACAGCCTGGATTATGGCACCAAAGGAATCCTGGGAAGCGTGTATTGATTCGGCCTGACACATGCTGCCACATTTAGCTTAGCCGTCGCTGACTCGCAAAGGCTTCAAGCAGTTATCTGCCATATCCTCTACTATCTTTAAAAGAGCACTGAGAAATTACCTCATGCCACGGGAGATTTTTCATCGCATAATTAGCTATGTGCAGCGAGCAGCAGATCTCTCTTGACTACATGTACGAGCTTAAAGTTCATGTGCACGGGGCGACGCTGAATTAACTTGTTAGCATGCGCACGCTGGGATGGACACACTGGCCTTTATCAGGAGCATTTGTTTAACAAATGATCTGGTTGCTGTGCTGCGTTCTTGCCTGGTTTCCGCTGGATGGCGCCGACTATGATATCATAGCACAGAAATGTAGATCCTGTGCAGAATCATTTCTCGCTCTGTAGTGGTCCTTTAAAGCATTTCAAGTAAATAATCCCAGGTTTAAGCCGTTGATTTTGTGGCAGCAGAAGAGTGTTTCCACCCCTTTTTCCATTATTACTTTACATTTAAATATATGAAAGCCTTAGTTTTTTTGACTGTCTTAAATGTGTGGCACTGATATGATTTAATGTCTGTACTGTCGATGGACACAAAGCTCTATTTGTGTTTTCCAGGGTTTCTTTGGGCTTAATCTCCCATTTCACCAGAACGGTGTTGTGTTCATCAGGATTTGTTTTGCAGAAGCAACACACACACACACACACACACACACACACACACACACACACACACACACACACACACACACACACACACACACACACACACACACACACACACACACACACACACACACACACACAATAGATTCTGTTTCACGGACAACCTCACACTTCTCGTGGATCTCGTGAGTATTTCTTCAGTGTCATGAGCAGATCTGACTTCCTACATGGCCCAGTGTTAACATTTCTACTCAGCTGTAAACATCTCATCATCCGGAGTTGCTGCCCCGCATGATTCCGGGCAACTACTTTGTGCAAAGAGCAAGTCTTGGAAAATATTAGTCTGGCATCGGCATCCAACACTTTACCCTTTAGAGCGCCCATTGGCTTTCAGTGGCCAAGTGCCATCGTGTTTTATTCATGTTATGGCACTTCTGCCCCCTTTATTCTGGCACTCACTTGGAGTAATACTGAGACATGGGTCTCGTGTTTTTCTTCTTCAACTGTCAGCCAGATCTGATTTTTCCTATTAATGTTGCCTCTTTAGTCTAATTCTCAGGGCAACAGTTGTAACATCATGAGGCATCTTCCTCTGCATTTGTGTCAGCTACAAATGCAGTTGTGGGACCGCGCTGGACGAAATGGGCAAAGACAGCTTCACAACCGCCAGGGGTGTTATTCTAAGATCAGGCTGGAATCAGAAGTTTTGTCGGTTTCAGTTAACCAGGGCGCTGCTAAATGGCTTAAGCCAAGCATCAGTGCACCCGGCGAAAGCTTCAAGATATTGCAGCATGACAGCTAAAGTAGTTGGGTGCATCGCGGACATGTACCCAGCCCTGAGAGCCCTCGGGCATTCTCTTCTTCATGACTGACTTTTAAGTGTTTTATCCCTGGGACACAGTGATAATGTGCATTAAGATCAAGAACACTTATTTCAATTGTGCTTTATGTTTTATTCCGCCCGTGAATTTGGCAGCGTCTAGACTACGCTTGGCTGAGAATAGCTCGCATGGGAGCATCTCCTTCCGTGAGTAGAAAGCTGATTTAAATCATACAAACATCCAATTTTTAATTACTGAGAAGGTATTTATGACATTTGCTTAGTTTGTCCCTTTCTATGATATCATTGTAACACAAATCCTTTCAGCTATAAGATTGTGACGACATTGACTACTATTGTGTGGCTTTGCTAAATTGCTGTGCAGGTTGTATTCTGACAAGTTTCTACTGCAACCGGTGATTTAAGCTACAGGAGATCACGGGTTAGGTGGCATCAGACGATCCTGCCGCCTCGTCCTCTTTTCACAGCGTCTCGCCACGGCAGGCATAACGACAACATTTGGAGATTCGATCGTCTTCACAATATGGTTTCCTGTCAAAGTCACTCCCCTCCACTACACCTGTAGCCCTGATGCATCCCGCCAACCAGCAGAGGCCTTGATAAAGAGATCATCAGGGTTCATGACTTCAACATTTATCAACCGTATACTTTGAACAACTCTGAAACTGTTGCATATTGCACTATCCTGTCTTATATTGCACTATTTCTGTATGTTCCATTTTGTTCTTTTTCACTGTCCAGGTAAACTAATCAATTCTATATTTTTTAAATTGAAAACATAATCAGATTTTTTTTATGCTAGTCCCATTCAGACAGGAAACTTGTGAAGGAGTATTTTCATTTGAGGATTTACACTTACTATCCGTTAAAAATGTCAACTTTGGTTTGGGTTAATGAAAATGTTCAATGTGAGTTGAATCATGACCTGTTGAAACCTCCATAAAATATACCGCTGCATTGAAATCAGGATGCTGAAGCACACAAAGGGAGAACGTGCAAACTCTCCACAGAAAGATCCACACCTGGACTCACACTGGGGATATTCTCATAAGGTTAGAGCTTTAACCACTCCACTATATGGCCAATCATGTCAGGAGATAAGACCCACAGAAGAAACAACCAATTTAAATCTTGAGAATAGGTGGTTAAGCTTTTTTTCCCCACATTTATGTAAACTGTATTAATTCACAGGAGCCTAACAATTTGTGTCAAACCATCCTGCTGTGCCCTAGTTTTAGTAGCAGTTAGTATTCAAGGAATTAATGTACTTGACTGTTTTATTCATAAATTAAATTATTCACAACATGTGCCAGCACGTCGTTTACCACAAATAGTTGTGACCAGCAGGGGAGACTGTCTATAGCTGCTTGGAGCTGATTGCAAATCGTGACTGAGCTCAAGGCCAAAAGACAATTACAAGGTGTTGAATATGGAAGCAGTGATACAACACCTTCCAATGTACCAACATAACTGAAACCCGTAACACTAACAATTTTCACTCCATGCAAAAAGACGCCATCTGATTAAATCAGCTTCCTTTTTTTAGAAAAGCTTTACCTAATGTTCATACCTGAACACACATCCTCAATCTTAACTCCTCAGTGTCACATGATTTTAAATCACGTCAATGTGGTTCAGCCTTCGCTTATTGGTCAAAATACTGCCAGAGCAATAGGCTTATTTTGAAAGTTCACAGACTGACAACCAAAGCAGCCTAAATTCAAACAGGTGAAACAAACAATTGTGCAGACGGAGACATGTGTACGGATCAGAAACTCAAACCAACTATATTATACTGAGAATACATTGATGTATGAGTATCTTCTTTACACCACGGTAGAAATATTATGAGATGAGTATTGAGAACATTCAGAAGAAAAAGCTCTCAATTCATTAACATCCATCCATCAGATGGATTCTGAATTGCAGGGCGCTGAAGCCAATACCAACCAATCTCATTTCCTTCAATTATAAAGAAAGATTTATTACATGTGTTTGATTACCTAGACAAATTTAGTCGCAGCAGTTATAACCTCTGGGTTGTCCTTTGTACCTCTAGACTCTCAGGCTTTTGAGAAGTTCATAAACCACCACTGCTTTTGCACCAAATATAAAAGTTGTTTTTCAGGTGATGTGAATATGAGGTGTGACGCCCACTGATCAGAGCTGCTGGCAAGAGCTTCACAGACTGACATTAGGGGTAAATACTCTCAGTATGCACTCAAAATAAGGTTTTACACCAACTTGTGAAGGCATACCAACATATGTGCAACATTTCATTTTGTAATATGAGGATGTTTATAGTGATAATATGGATTAATATAGTATTAATCCCTATTGTCACCAATAACATGCAAAGATCCAATGGAGGGTAACAACAACCTTCAAAAGAATCTGTATCAATGCTAAATGTCTTTCAATATTTTATTTTATTTCTACACATTTGTCCATGATGCCATCTGCTCAACAACGGCGAGAAAGGTCAAAAGTGATTCTAAAAAGTCAGCACTTTCCACAATAAAGGCTTTCTTTCAAATGGAAGCTGAGTGCTGATGATATAGGTTGTTTTTTTTTAACCACTGAGGACATTTCATCATATGTCATTATAGAGCTTTAGTGCATTTAAGCTTTATCTATGATAATATTGAGATTCAAGTCATTGAACAGAATGTGTAATCCTCATAAAGTCATTTCAGAGATTATGTGCCTGAACATAGATGTTGATTCGATTCAACTTAAATGTTCAGTGGAAGTGCAACTAGTAAAAGCTGAAAACAAGCAGGAAAAGTTGATACAAGGTATCAAGACATAAAAACTATTTAATAAAAATGTGTCTTCACTCACATTCATTAAAGGTAAGTTTAAAAGTTCACTTATAAATATAAGTTTAAAATTAACCATCTGTGCTGCTCACGTGTTATCAGGCACAGCCGGTGACACCACCAGGACAGATGTCGCTGCTTTGATCCCTGCTTATGACAGAGTATCGGAGCGTTGAGGAGATAAATCAAAACAAATGAAAACAATGGGAATATGTCAACAAACATGATTTCCAATCCGGGCTTACAGGTCAGGCTGGAGCTTGTGTGGCCACGTAGCACGACGACCTCCGACTGTCACGCTGAATGAGAGACCCCAAATAAACCAACAGAAAAACACCACAAAGGAACCCTCAAATCCTCATTGTGCCCCCCGAGTTCCTAAACACCGGCAGCCAGTCAACCCGGACGCAGCCTCTTATTTTCAAAAGGAAGTGACTTTCACAAACGAGCAGCTGTATTTCCTTTTGTTTTGTGGTGTTATGGTTCGGGATCCCCACACTATTGAAGTGGAATCACCTTAACCCAGTTGGACCTGCTCTTGTCATAGCTGAGGGGTTTTCTACAAGAACGATCGGTGGGGTTTTGTATACACTCACGCTCCACTGCTCACATTATCCCTGCTTCACGTGCTCTATCCCCATCAAGTTTGTTCAGGGTCTGTAACAAAGAAAGTGGCTTATTATCACCCACTGGAGGAGTTGTCTGCACATGTACCATTTGGTAATTGCTGCCGCTTAACAAGCAGACTGAATTGGACTTGACATTGAGCCATTATTAGGAAATGAAATGCTGTTTTTGCAATTATTGGAGTTTGGCAGGGCCCAAAACTCTCTTTCTCTCTCACCCTGTAAGGATGAACAAAAAGAGAATGCAGTTATGCGCACCGAGAGACAGTGGCAGTGTGCTGAGTTTAAGGCACAATTTAATTTCTGTATGGAGTTTGCATGTTTTACCTGTATACTTGTTGTGTAAAAATTACTCATATTGTTTGTGCTTGTCTGGCTCTCTGTATTTGTAGAGGATGTACCCTACCCTTGTTCATACTCAGCGGGGATTGGCGCCGTCAATGCATTTATATTCTATGCTGTATTATTAAAACTGAGGGTTGTAAGTGGCTGGAGTCAATCCCAGCTGACTATATGTGCAGGAGGTCTACACATCGGACAGGGTGTACACAGACAACCAGGCACGTTGAGTGATTTGAAGACACCAGTTCATTAAACTCCATACATAGAGGCCCTCAAGTCCATAATCGAAGAGTCAACATTCTTACTGTGAGGCGAAAGTGCGAACCACTACACTACTGTGGGGTCCTGTAGTATTTAACATAGATCAAAACCGACATCTTGACAATGATCCACATCAGAGGGAAGTTATGGAAGTATATAAATGTGGGTCCCACAGCCGCTGGCTCGACATCCACACGGTGGACTGAGCGTTCACGAATGGTCACAGTTACAAACGGGTCTGGAGGAGAGACATAAGCGTATTAAAGCTCCTTCGAGAACAGAGAGCAGGTTCACTGGACTGAAATGAGGCGTTACTTACCTACTTACCAGCAGCATGATGCTAACACAGCATGGCAACTCTGGCCAGCTCTCTGCTACTTTCTCAGCCTCAACAAATAGCAGGTGACCCTGCGACGCCACCTGAACACGGGCGGCTCAAGAACCAAGAAAGGAAAAAAGGCTTTCAGACTGTCATTTGGTAAAAAAAATTAAAAAAATACTTCCAATCACATCGAGAGTCGTGTGAACACTTCCTTATGGGATTAAGTTAAAACAGTTAAAACTGTCTCAATCTCAAGAGAATGTCAAACAAAGAGGCATTTTTTATTCAAACTACTTCTTTCAACAAGCAAAATTAAAATATAACAGGTCTATGACATGAATTAGAAGCCTGAATGTTTAGGATAATCTCTATAACTGCACAGAAAAGCAAGGAAATCTACAAGAAAACAGAGAAACATTTTGGAATTTTCTTCTCCAAGTTGTCGGCTGCAGTCTGAATTATTTCATGAATCCATTGTCAAGGTCAAGGTTGTGCTCATGATGGCTTTTATTTGTTTTGTATATAAAAACTAAATGTGTTTGGACATAATCAGGCAGATGGATGGATGGATGATGGATGGATGGATGATTTACTGGATGATTTACTGTTAAAAAAAATTCCTAATTTATCATTGAAAGCATATTTCCTTCTTGCTCCTTCACAAGTCGCCCCCTTTGAGGGCGTCAACCCAACTTCTGAGTCCCTGCAGCTCCAGAACTGAATGAATCCCATCGTCTGAACCGTTTCAACGTTGCCTGCAGGTATTTCTGAAGCCTGCTGACAGTCTGCTGATTGCCCTCCACGGGGATTTACGTGACACTGGGACAGTGTTGAGAATCGTCCTAATCTCCTGTAGAAGGTTATTTCTCCTGTGATGTCTGACTGACCGACTTTGGTGCCAAATCATGTGTTTTTTGTTTTGTAAATCCCCGAGTGGCCTGGTAGTCTTTTTCCAGACTTGTCATGGGTCAAGCACTCCACTAAGCAGACTTCCCTTTATGATTTGTCACTACTATTTCTTGACCTTTATCTCGGGGTGATTTGCTTTTCCCATGCTTTTTCTTTTTTTTTCACAAAAATTCTTAAGAGCTATTTTGTTTATAGGATTTGGGACTCCTCTGGACCCCGGGGCGGGCAATGCTTTTGCACGCTTGGCTCTATTTTGCACCACTTTCCACTGAGAGAATCTGGTGTCTATTTAGTTCCTTCCCCTTTGAACCTTTAAGCTTTTACTCTTTATTCTGACCGTCTCTGTTTCTTCCAGCAGGTCAATACACTGGCCCTTTGTCCTGTTTTTCCAAATTCAAAAGTGTATTCTTCTGGTAGTTTCTCCTGATGTATGGACTCAATCTGTACTTAGAAAGTCTAAAAACATATATTTAATGTCAGTTTTGTGACTTCAAATTGCTTTTAGGTGTGTGTCAGGTGTGATGGTTGGTCTCTGGACAGGTGAGCTGTCCAGAATGTATTCCGCCTTCATCCAACGTGAGCAAGGATTGGCTCCGGAGTAAAAGATGGTTGGGTGAATTGAAAAAAGCTCATTTCGCTCCTTCATAAAACAAAATGCATGGACTTGATTCATGAGTGCAAGTGCAATGTGTGTGTTTAAATGTGAAGAGGCTGATTATTTAATCTCTTCAAGTCTCTACAAAGTGCTGCAGTCACTGCAAACTACATTTGTAAAGCTGAAACTTTTTTTAAACATATTTCTGCAACATTTTTAAAGAAGAAAAGTGTTAAACAAATGTTAATGATTGATTTGTTGAACATAACTTTGCAGTGCATTACATGTATTTACACTTATAGGTATATTTGGTGAAATAAATGTGATCACATTTTCCTTTTTCTGTTTTTAAAATGACAAAAACAGACAAACTAGAAGGGGAAGGATCTCATATTGTACCATTTTTGCTTGTTCTGTGGTTAAACCTGGACGTGCGGTTGAGCCAGTCTGCCACCTCGTGGTCAGATAAATTAATGGTTCATTCTGACTGAAAGCATTAATACAAAGTGATGAAGGGAAACAAATACTCATACCTTCTCACAAAGAATCAATGTTCCTTTATAATACTTCCATACAGTTAGAAATGCAGGCATTTTATTTGAAAAATGATGTTCAGTCATTCTGTGTTTCTTGAACAGGTTTGCAGACATAAGGTGCTTCCTTTATGCTAATGATTATCCTCTATGGAATGAAGAGAGCATGTGTAGGCAAAGTAAAAAGCAGCATAACTATACAGTATAACGCCCCAGTTTGTTGTTGTGCTGTATGATGAGAAAACAACGCCGTGCCTCTAATACTGTTTTAACAACCAGGTGGGTGCCCGTCCGCCTGGCGACACAAAGTAGCTCCACCACCACGGCTTCTCCGCTCTCTCCTCGTGGCTCTGGCTCAGGTCTGCCATCAGCGTGTAGCGCTCGTACTGGTTGTAAGGGTCAAATCGGTCGTAGGAGCCCGTGGACGGGACGGCGTCGTCGTCCTCCTGCGCGGCCGTCTCCGGAGATTTCTGCAGGACGAAGTCCACCCGGCCCGCCGTGTGCATGTGAAGCGGCAAGTGGACTTTCTTGGCGGCCCTGACGTAGCCGGGAGCGGAGGCGGTGACGATGTGGACGCCGGGGGTCAGGAGGCGCCAGTAGTCTCCATTTTCAGCTGGACAAAGAGGGAAAACACTTTCAATTCACAAACCTGGACTTTATTTAGAAACAACCTTTTTTTTTTTTTTCCCTCGGGGGACTCCTCAAATTATACACACTGACATCAGAGTAATCAGAGTACAAACATATGCGGAAATCCTGTTTAAAATGAGGATTTAACTGCCTGTGGCGAAAGTTTAGAACAGGGGGGGTCAAACATAAGGCCCCCTAAGCCAATATGGCCACCAAACCACCAAGCAAATAATAGAAATGTCAAAGAAAACTGTTTGGGGTTTTTTTTAACCGCAGAAGCGGAAACAACAAAACACTGACACGCGAGCTGAGATATTGCTGATGCTGCCATGAAAGACAACAAACGAGCTTCAAAGCAACAGCGAATGAAGATGGATTTTTTGGGGGGCGGATATTTCACTGTATTTTTCACCCGAAGGTTTCATTAAAATTGGCTTTTAGTTATGATTGTAGTCATTTTTAGCACTAAATGTCAGAAAAACTTTTTAAAAAAAAACAAAAAAAAAACCTTTAAAGTTAAAATGTAAAGGATATTATGACACTATTTCACCACTCAAGATGAAACTGGACTGTATGTGGCCCCTGAATTAAAATGTTATTGACACCACTGCGTTAAAAAGATTAGACTTATGTGGCTATTATGGTTTTAAAAAAAAAGAAAAAGAAAGAAAGTGCGTATGTGTTCTACAATGTGGACCTGTCCCTCTTGACCTCCACCTCCAGTGGGAATGTTCGTCTTCTGCATTTATACAAGCTGATATTATTGACATGACAGAGAATCATCGATATGTTAATCAGCGTTGTTGCAGTATATAACTGAGAAGACGCTCCTCCTTCGTAACACTAAGTAGCACAGAACTGAAGGCAAATCAAACTCGTGATACCGGTAAATCTTTATCGACTGTAAAAAAGAGCGTCTTACTTCTGAACTGGAGATGAAAACACGGTTATTTAAAGCTCACACACACACATAACATATAACACACGCACAAATTACGAATACAAAAAAATGACTTAACAATTTTAAATATTATACACACACATGCAAGTATATATTGTTCATATATGTCTCCATGTGTACACAAAAAGACACCGGTAACAGAATGGATCCCACTCCATTTCACAATTCAGTTTAAAATTGTCCAACGACAGACTTTTTCCTGGCCCATATTGTGCACCACAGTTGATTTCATAGTGTTTATTTTACTTATGCACTGATTTTATTTATGTCTGTTCTATTTTGTTTTCTTTACAATAACCTGTACAACACTTAGTTTTTTTTAATGTGCTTTAGGACTACATATGTGTTATTTTCATGTTAGAATGCCTCAATATAATGTCCTATGGTAATGTGAAATGACAGTTATTTGGTGCGGTGAACAATAATAATCTGTCAAATGAAAGTGAAAATGTCCTCAATACACCTGAATTCCAGACTCCAGAAAAAAACCAAAAAACATACAAACATAATGATCCTCTGGGGTTTGTTACCTGAGGTGACGTCATGCCGGATCCCTTTCACTGAGATGCGAGCATCTTTAATTCCGTTTCCCTCTTCATCTTTTACGACGCCTTTGATGCCACGATGCACCTGATGAATGCCCAAGGTTTTTTACTATCAAATCGATTCAAGTCATTCAATTGGTGGATTGCTAATCGTCACGAGGTGAAAACTGGAAACCATGAATAGTGTGGAACGGGCTCTTACGGTCTCGATGAACGAGACCAGAGCTTCTTGGTTCTCGTGCCAGCCGATGAACAGTTCCTCCTCGGCGGGGAACTTCTCACAGCCAAGCTCCACCGTCACTTCAAAGCAGTTGGTGTGGAGATAGTTGAAGTCTTGCATACCTGGGGGAAGAAAAAAAAAATCACACAAAAGCGATGACTCAACCTGAGAAGAATGGGCTGACGGTTCCCCTTTCCACTTCATCCCACATGTTTGTGCATCATAGCTGGTGTGACGGCGCCCTCTAGAGGCTCAGATTCACTCCAACACGCTTCATTTCACTCCTGGTAAATGCAGCAGATACTTGAGTTGCTCACCGCCCGCAAAGCTGGACCACTGAGCCCCATTGATGATTCCTTTCTTGCTGTTGCCGTGAGTTGACCCACAGCGGGCGTTTTCATTGGACATCCTGTCGTGGGTGGTTGAATAGACTCTCGAAAGAAGTTTGAAAACCTACAAAATGGAGATTATTACGACTCTTCTTCCCACCAGTGCACACAGGAAGATGAGCATTGTTTTGTTTTTTATTAGTCAAAACAGTTGTCAGCTTCGGAAATGTTGGCGCGAGCTACTTTTAGATGTGTTTCTCACGATTGTTTACCTCACTGAACATTAAAGCAGCCTTGTGTGGAAACATAAAGTAGACTAACTTTATGGCGTTATACTTCACTGTGAGTCATCAGTTGCACTTATGGGCACTTATATTTCAAATGTTTGAAAAATAGAAGATGGAGCTAAAATAAGGTAATAAATATCAAGTTTTTTATCGACTTTACATAGTTTTATCTTTATGAGTGTTGCATTTACATTAATACATCTCTAAACATTGTCAATTTCAGATTGTTATAGCATAATCCATCAAAAGAAACTCTCTAGTATCTGAAGCAGATAATGTTCAACTGAATGTCAGTTCCAAAGATTGGTGAGGGAGGATCTTTTCTTTAACCTGCATCATAGCGATGATTTCATCTATCAAGAAAAGGTCAACTTAAGAGAAATACATTGAAACATAAAAATCACAATAATTTATTGTATTTTTGTGTGATACCTTATGACAGCGGTGTCAAACTCATTTTACTTTTGGGGCCACATACAGTGTAATTTGATCTCAATAATGTAAACAAGTACATTATAATATAGAAATAACTAGAACTCTAAATCTCGTGTTTTACAGTTTTTTATACAGGATTTTTATTTCACTATTTACAGTTCATATTACGATCAGAATACCTTGTCAGAATCTAGACATGATCTTTAATGTCGACGCATTTTTACATTTGTGTCGTCGCCCTGATCCCCTGAACACTCATCAATAATACAAAGTCAAGTGCGCCCCTGGTGGTCAGATAAACACATTGCAGTTAATGTCATAATTTCTTACAGGCGGCAGGTTTCATCTTAAGGGCCGGCTTGGATTCTCTGGCGAGGCAATTCTGGCCATGCGCCATATGTTTCACCCCCTCCTACCATATGATACTCATTCAGTTTGATTTATACAAGTAAGACACAACACGTGGCTGAATGTTTCATGTGAGGCACATGTTAAAAAAGGAGCCAGCTCACCTTGTCATCCGGCGTCGGGGAGAACAGGTTGCGTTCCAGTGGGTGTTTGGACAGATCATACGGGTACGACACCACCAGCTCGCCGGCGTGGAAATTAGCAGAGAGCACAAAGGGGATGGAGCGGATCCACTTCATGACCGCGTAAGTCTCTGGTGCAACCTGCATTACAGACACAAGTCTTTAAAAAAAAAAAAAAAAAAACTCAACACAAACTCCTGAATTAATAAAGCTGACAAAAGACTAAGGATTCATACTGTACCTTACCAAACCAGTAATAGTCTGGGATTGGGATGTGGTCGGTGCGGGAGCCTTTCTGCCGGCGCCGGCTGTACACCACAGACGTCAGGTCGGGGAAGTTTCTGTTCAGGTCAATGTTCTGGGCGTTGTTTCGTCCGACGGTCCAGGAGTCATACCTGAAACCCTGAAGGTTTTCATTTGATTTAGGGAATTAGGGAACGATGGAGCATCCATCAGGCAACAAAGGTTTGGCCAGACAGAGTTCTAGTTAACACGAGAGATTTAGAATAACAAAGGCAGACAGTAAAGTCCACCAATAGAGCTCACCAACTAGGGATGGTAACTGATCAGATTTGAACTTTTCCGATTCCATTTTTGATTCTGCTGAACGATTTGGTTCTTACCGATTCTCTTATCGATTCTCACTTGGAAATTGAACCTGTGGTATTAAACAGCAGAGGACGTGCTATAACATTGGTGCTGCTACTGGGTTGAGATTTACTCCGGAGCAGAGCAAAAACACGACATTCATTCAAAGTTATCAAGCTGTGTGAGCAAATATATCAAAACATCATGAATAATAAGGGTTTAATTAAACCCAGGAGATTTAACATAACATTCAATGCCTGACATTCCTCCATTACTGTGTTTTACTATATATATTACAAATGTGAGACATGATAGTGAATGTTGAACTGGATGATTGAACATCATGAATCCAGCCGGGGAATAACATAAAGACATCGGGGTTAAAGACTCACCTCCTCCTCATCGCCGCCGCTATTGTCGCTGGCTCCGGCGACGGCCAGCTCGTACCCGTCCGGGTTCATGGAGGGCAGGATGTGGATGCGGGTGGTGTTGACGAGCATCTGGATGCGCTCGTTTCCCAGCAGATACTCGGAGCACAAGTGCTGCGCCAGGTAGATGAGCAGCTGCCGTCCCAGGACTTCGTTGCCGTGCATGTTGCCGACAAACTTCATCTCCGGTTCGACTGTGGAGCGCGGCATTGTATTGTTGACTGCGTTACCACATGAAAGGATGAACATGGTGAGGAGCCACACACTCACGCAGTTCGTGCTCTCCGGGATTGTTTGAGAACTCGATGACCAGCAGCTCCCGGCCCTCGATGGAGCGGCCGATGCTGTAGGTTCTGGAGATGTTGGGGCATTGCTCCTCGGTCTTCTTTAAGATGCTGATCATCTGAGCGTTGGAGTGGTAGCTGAACTTGATGGCACTGGCCGGCTCCTCGGCAACAGGAAATTCCATGCCATAATCGTCCTCCATCATTTCCGTGTCGGCTGCGTGAAAAACACAAACTCCTGTCATTTTCAGTCGTTATGATTAGTGTGCTATTCGAGCTCCCCGTTGTCTGTTACACAGTAATGTAGGTAAAACAACCAAAGAAGCATTAACCTTGATATGTCACGGATATATATATGTATGTTTGTTGAACAAAATGTCAAAAATGTGACCATAGGATCCAAAATGTGAGGAAACTAATCTGTTGACGCAGTAAGAAAGAAGAGTCTCGTGAATATTTGCCTTATTAGGAAAGACATCTGTGTTTACATGTGGGACTGACAGTTGGCAGGAGTACTCACGTTCTCCGGAGAAGTACTGTACTGATTCTCGTGTGAAAATAGAACGATTCAACTCCTTGAGTTGACAAAAAGTGAAAAAGTGCAGTTTTGGAAATGTCTACAGTACAAACAAAGATTCAAAATAACATTTTCCTAACATTTATTTCACTATAAATGTCATAAATATGCAATTACAATTGATTTTGGAAAGTGATTTTATTTTTTTATTTCTAAATTTGACAAAAATGGTAAAAACCTGGTTGGACTTAATATGAAGCAATATTAAAGATAAAGCATTTGAGCTTTATTATTGTATTATTTGTCATCCGGAGAAGTTTAAAGATCCAGTTTTGAGAATGTAAGGACAGTGCACACAGTTGTGTGTAAATGTGTGACTTAAAAGGAAGTATAAATGCCTAAAACACCAACTTAAATACAGTAACAAAGTAGAAATTTCTTCTCACGTGAGCGAACAGAATTCGCTGTTGAACGTGACAATGCAGCTCTGATTCTGTGGATTCATTTAAATATAACAGTCGATATAATGCTTTCCATTTTCTTAAAGTTTGTCAGTCTTCGTCATGTGTGCGCAGGAACAGCAGAAACCAAACTGTCTGGTCGGCTGCACTGCGCTTATTAAATTTGACACATTACAGAGCATCTCAACCCCGCTCGTGTCTGCTCTCATTTTCACATCTAATTTGAGAGCAGTGGCAGTTCCTCGACGACACGGAAGACGTGACACTAAAGTACAGTCAGACTCAATTGACCTGCGCCTCTCGGAGTTGCCATTACTGATTTGTAAGGTGTGATTAGCAAAGTGCGACTCTGCTGAAAGACAAGCCATTATTACAATATGCTGCCGCCGGCTGCACTAGCAGGAGGGGGGAAAGTATCTCATTAACTCATTTGCAATCTTCTAACACTTCATTTTTCGAAAATTTCTAAGGTTTTTTTTTTTTGTTCATTTGCTAAAGGTCGGTTGACTGAGCCCCACATAGCTGGATGGGAAAAACTGCTACAATGGTACCATGATAACATTTAAATTACAAATTATTGTTATTTTTTTTTGTTGTGTGCAAAGTATACATGATGAAAATGGCTATACTTTCACAAAACCAAACTACTATTACAGAAAATGACAACAATTTCAACATGAAACCAATTTTAAGGAAACTTTCTTGTACAAAATACAGTAAAATGTCCAAGAAAGGTCTCCTATAGCTGTTGCAATATGGCTGCTTTTACAGGCAAGAAAGTTGTTTGGAAAAAAAAAATTATTTGGCCAGATTGGAGCCTCTTGTGGGCCGGTTCTGGCCCACGGGCCTTATGTTTGACACCACCAATCTATATTATTAATTCTGAAACGTTAGTGCACTTGAGCTCCCTCTAGTGGTATGTAGAGGAAAGTCATGCCAAAATGTCTAATATTTTTAAAGTAGTCAAACATGAATAAGTTTATAAAAACATACAAATAGTCATGAACATCTTTTTTTTTTGCGAAAGAAACCAACTGTTATTCCTCTCATTCTGGCTTGCTGTATCGATCTGAGATGAAGGAGTGCTGCACATCGTTAGGATGAGTTCAGGAGTTTGTTAAGCTTCTAATTTGTACAGTTTTCCTGTAACTAATAATCACATTCGGAGTAGCAGAGTAAACATTCCTTTACTCAGCGCTCAACGCTTTCTCAGGTGGTACACACTGTAAAAAGTTAGAGAACAAATATCTTGAAATATCATAAGGATGCCAGGACCTTTTCCTGAAAGGCCTCATCATTCATTATTTTTAATTGCATCTTACTATATTATTGTATTTTCACTTATTTGTACTGTGTGCTTTTAGTTCTCGCTGCTGTACATATTTTCTCTTTCAGCCTTTAAGTATATATTAATAGTTATCAATTATTAGCTAATTAATTATTAGCTCAGACAATTTACTGAAGCACGGGGCAATAAAATACCTGAGTCAATGTCCCAGTTTTACTGCTCTCAAAAACTAAAACAACAAGAGTAAATTCTTAAATCTGTTCCTGCTTTCAGAGCAGACACTGCTGCCTCTCATGCACTCATCTGGCTCACACATGAAACGACCGAGTATCATTTTTCCTTTTTCAAGAACCACTTTTCAGTCCAAGAATTCAGCATTGTTTTGTGAAAATGAAGCCGGGGCCATGTTTTCCTCAATGTGGCAAAAACCGCAGTGAAAATAAATGTAAAAGTCAGTAAGAGGACAGAGTGTCAGTGACGGTTCCTGTAGGGAATGAGGCGTTCCTATTGGACGCGCCTTTGAAGTGAGCCACGTGTGTGAACCAGATGCTTCCAGGTGACGTGAACTGAAAATTATTATTGTTTTTTTAATCTGTGTAAGGATAATAGAGCCCAAAAGGAAAACTGGCTGAATTATCACCTTTGAGGCCGTCCAAAGGGTCATAGCATTCCTCTTCTTCGCTGACAAAGAAGCGATCGCAGTCCAGGAAGTAGGGCCAAGCCATCTCTATCCCCTCGAAGGCGTGCCGGCACTTTGTGCGCGCCGCCTCGCACGAGGCGCGACAGGGCTTCAGCACCTTCCCCTTCTCGCAGCGCGGCGCCAGCACCGAGCAGCCCAGCATCCGCAGCTCGGGGTTACACTCTCCGCCCAGCAGGGACTCCATCACGCTCACCAGGAGGTACTCGGCGCCGGCCTCGGCTTCCTCCCGGGTCTTGTGGCCCAGGATGTTGGGGAACATGGTCTGGGTGTAGGTCATGTCGTCGCAGTAGGACAGCAACAGATCCGAGCATTTCGCTGAGAGAAAATATAAAGAATCCAAAAAAACATTGAAGCGACTGCCCCGCAGAAATCATTAGTCTCATTCTGAAGGGAGTAAATGTGTATCTCCATCTGTCACAGGCTTCACCGTGCTGTCCTCAATCATGCAGCTCTAAATATTTCTATTATCTCTGGAAATTAGAAACTGAATATTTCATGCTGCCATCGATCATCTAAAAATACTTTAATGGTTTAATGGCTTTTGCTCCACATTCCATGCAGATAAATGGCAGGATGAGCTCTGAGATCATCGCATTTGTTGTGGAAAAACAGAGCAAATCGCATGCAGCCGCCTGACCTGCCAGCGAGGAGAAGGATCGATTGGTTTCAAGTTCAAAAAAGCCCAGATAGAGACAACTTTACAAATTGCACAGTGGAGTGTGACCTCCACTACATCCTGGAACCGCCCGGATGACAAACAGCCCCCCGGATGACACTGTTCATCCTTCAAGCTCGAGGGTACTTACGTTTTTCTTCCACTCTTGGTTTGCACAGTCCTGCAAGACACATCCACGTTTTATTATCTGACACGACAGGCAGACACTAGATGGCAGAGTGGTTTCTGAAAAGACCGCAAATGTGGCCCACAAGCTGCTTGATCAACTTTCTGGTGTGGCTCCAGCAGCTCAGACACTCTCGTGCCAGTCTTCAAAGTATCATTAAGTCACTGAAGGACTCACATTATTGACAGAATCAGGAATTTGATTGATCAACGGTACAAATGCATGCAATTCCTTGTGTATTAAATCCACTGTAAAGGCAACGTATCATAATAAATACAATATTCTTGGAGCTTATAGGTTCTAAAAGTTATGTAAGGGCATTTTTGCGCCACAAGAGAGCCAGCTCACAGCCTGCACATGAAAAGACGTCTCGCACACAAATTATGCAGCAGGTCCACATGCGCAAATCTGCAAAAGGAAAGTATGTAACGACAGAAAGATGTGAAACTTCACCTCGGAATCTCGGGTCGCATCGTGGAGGAACGCAGGACACTGAGACCAGCAGCTGCAGCAGCAGGATCAGCAGCATGATGCCCAGTTTTCCAAGACTTTTTTTTTTAATTCCCTTTCGATGTGGCAGCGCGCGCACTCAGCCAGGCGGTGTGCGTGTCTGTGTGTCTCTGTGCGTAAAGTGCGTGCGTATACTTCTCAAGTCTCGAAAGATTCTGTCTGAACGTCCCTGAAAGCGACTTTATTACAAATATTACGGTCAAATATCGAGTTACAAAAAGGAAATGACTGCGAGGTGAAGTGGGGATAAGGATTTATTAAAACTGGAAGGTTTTCTCGATATGGCGCCGCTTTGGAAGAGCGTTTAAATGATTTATATCAAAGTTATTTCAGTATTTTGTTGTGGACCTCAATTTTTTTTCGTTTCACGGTTAAAAATATGTTCAGGTCGAAGAATAAGTCCCACTTCTCCCTTGTTTGTTATTTCCACTGCAAAGGGAATCATTTTATTTACACTTTGTATGTATATATTTACATTATGTGTGCAATCTTTCTACTTTTTTAACACAGTATATTGATGCACAAATGAAAAAAATCATTATTTGTGACATCAAATGTTAAGAAAGCCATTCATTCCAATTGAAATGTACAAATAAAACACATTAAATAATATTTAATGTGTATTATTTTAAAGTCTACGTGAAAAGGAGCTTTAACCTCTCAATTCTACGGAATGAAACACATTTTTCTCACACCTATTACTACATTTTGTTTGTATTCCACGCCTGTTTTACCGATCTAAGGGTTTGTGTTCCTAAACGTTTTCAAACTTGACTCAAACTGGCCAGATGGTGCAAAGTACAAGAAGGAGTGTTGTATATGCTGGTAGATTTGTTTATATGCACATTGTGATTTACACGGTTTGGGAGCATATTTGTTGTTTATAATTGTGTCTATCGGTTCATCCTTTTCAGTAGATAAAATCGTCAAATTCAGATATTTTTTTTGCAAAGCAGTGATGTCTCCTACCAACAAATAGCATTACATCATTTCAGTTTGTGTTGTATATTTGGGTGGGAGTGAAACAGAGCCATAATTTTGAAGAGCAGATACACAGTCAGTAAATTATATGTGGCGGTAGTTACAGGCTCAGTATGTTGAAAGAGAACGTTGTAGTAGGTTTTACAAACAAAACAAAATCCCAGCACAAACAAGCCAAAGCTTTCCCTCTAGAGTTGTTAGAACTATGTCAGAATAGGAGGCCTGAAGAAACACTGTTAAGATGTATTGCTGTAATGATGCATCTTGGCAATTAATTCTGCACCGATTTTCGAAGATGACAATGGCAGAAAAGACAACAACTCACAAACTAAGCTCTGCTGCTCAGCCCACAAATGCAGGTTCCTCAAAAATGTGGTTTCAGTTTGTGGACTTTGAAATAGTATAACATCTATCGCCTCGAAGCATTGTTGTGTTTGTGCAAATTTCATCCAGCTTTGTAAACATAAAATGCCGTCTTGTGATTTTAAATGTTATTGAATAATGTATACGTTAATAAATATATTGTTGTGTCTTGTTTAAGACAAAATTTATGAAGATTTCACAAATTGGTCTGAAACAGGTTCAAATGTCTTTTTCACAATAAGATATCAATTATCAAGAAAGGTATTATTATTATTATTTATTTAGACCTACTGATAACACACAAATCTTTGAAATATAATTTACTTCAAGGGTTAAGTCGTGGACTTTTTCTTCTCCCAAGTATTACTTTGTATTGTAGTTGGTTTAGACATTTCTGAAGTAACTTTTTGATACTTTACACCCCAAAAGAAACAAAAAACATTGTGCAAATAATTGTCATTAATTAACATGATTTTTTTTTTATTATTAATTTTTTTTTGTTATTGCTTTTATCCACCAGAGAGCAAATAATTGTGGAGGTGGGAGCAGCAGCAGCAGTTACCACCAGCTGAGATCAACTAAGACAGTTTAAGAGCTCAAACTTTAGGTCCTGAAAGTCTTTGTAAAAGAAAACTGGCTCTATTATCTCCACCATATTGCAAAACATAGATGTCAAAGCTTTATGAACTGACTTGATTTCCTTCCACAGAAAGTTTCTACATACGAGATGAGCAGCTTGTCCCATTTCATTGAAGTGTTGCTATCCTAATAAAACCTACATAAATCCTGCAAACTGAGCATGTTTTACCAATTCAGCTAATTTAATGTATTCTTCAAAATGCTAATGAGAATTAGCATAGTTGGAGGCCTGAGCATTCATCATGTGGGCAGGCAGGTGCAGGATGCGGCGGAATTAAAGTAAAAAAAAATACCATTGTATCTCTCAGCAAAATCAAGAATATTGATTAGATCCTTAGCCTGGTCATGTATTATGCAAATGACTGCATGGCCCAGAAACTCGGAGGAAGTGAAGCCTCATGAGAGGCGCGACGCACTGTGGAGTGCATGCATGAACTTGCACAGTGCGGTTTTGATCAAATGAGGCAGAAGAAGAAGCTGCGGGTCCGTGGGCACAGGCAAGGCAGCGTTTGAAGGCTAAATACTGTAATTGCAACAATAAAGGATCATGTGTAGGTTAAATGAGTCACAAGGGGTCTTATTTTTCGATTATTTTTTCATATATAATATATCATAAACATTAGATGTAACAATATATAATTTATATTAATCATTACATGTGTTTTTTCACCCATTTATCATTTATATTTATCATTTCAATTGATCTGAAACAGTGATTCCCAACCAGGGGGACATTGTTTTATGTTTGAAAAATAGAAAAAAAAATGTGCATTGAATTCATTAATGTCACAAAACTACTATGTTTTAGCCAATCCCAATCAAGGTGGGCTCCACCCCTTTGACTCCTCCCACAATCAGGCAGCTCTGCTCTGGCACATGGCACCATGAGAGGAAGTACTTCCTCCTCATCCCAAGATGGGGATGTGTGGGCAGAGCCAGCCCAGCTCACACAGACACAGCAGATTCTGAATGCAGCTCCTATAATCCAATATTCAAATGGAGGAAAATCAGAGAAAAGCTGGATTTGGGGCAATAAACTTCAAATACAATGTTTTTCGCACAGCGAGACCATGTGAAAGTGTTGAAAAGCTGGATAATATGACCCCTTTACGGTAAAACAACGCTTGCAGATTTTCTTTATCGTTGCTTGGATGAGTCATTCATTCCCTTTAAACTTGAGCAGCTGTGTGACATATTTTGCCATGCATACATTTTCCATTTGAACAGTTTTAATTACCAGTTTCTCCTTTATCAGGCTGCGATAGTTGAGGTTAATTAAGTTGTGTTAAAACAGCCGGGCCCCTGGCTTCAGTAGGACTCCGAGCTGTCTGGATTCTGACAGGCAGTTTGTTGAGAGCGAGCTGCACAAAAGTCTGGGATTCCTTCACTGCAAAGAATTACTGTTGGTCAGTTTTTCACGCAATCTCATTAAAGCGCCGTCATTACTGGGTTTGGATAAACTAATTGACAAAAATGATCCTTGACCTGTCTCTTTAATTATTCCTGCAATAATACCACTGCAGCGAAGGTTATCCAAGTGACACCATGGTCGTTTTTTATGTTGCATATCGTCTACAACGTAATTAGAGCCATGAGGTAGATGGATGCAACACAATTTGGTGCAGAAACAAGGGGAGCTAGTGGTGAATCCAAAAGAGCTTTATTAGCTTTTTTTTATCATTGGATATTTTTTACCTTTCAAAATTACCTTCAGTACGTTCAGATACTACATATTGCCTGCAGTGTTTCCAGAGACTTTCCATGAAATCGTCAAAATAAAGACCCTGTGTTTTACTGACCTTCGCATCTACTACTTAAATTCAATTTCACAGACCTGTAAATCAAATCTTAAACAAAACGTGACATAAAAGAAGGGTATTTCCTAGATTTAACATAATTTCTGTGAAAACATTCAGATTTTTAATAGCTTTATAATTGACAGCTCATATTGCACATTTACCACTAGAAGCTAATCACACTGCCAAATAACAGCAAGTGGCTCACGGGAGGAAAAAATACATGTGAGTAAAGTACATCCAAACCAACGGATTCCTTTTTAAATAATAAAGCCGCTATTCTGGTATCGAACAGCCGAGAAAGTCACATGTTGGAATCTGGCACAAACACAAAACGGTGTGTTTTAAAGCACTTGGAAACCAGTCCTATGCTACATCACGTCGCTCCCCATTTATCTAAGGAAAAGAGTTGTTCCTGTACAGTGCAAAATATATAATAACATTGTGTAAATATCCATAGAAACGTTGTCTCCAACTGGCATAAACAAAAGCGCGGTCGTACAAATGCAGGTTCCGTCAAAAGTGGCCTATCTATTACATTCAGTTACAAGCTTACACTTTAAAGGGCGGGTCTGGGGATCTCTCGTGTTTTCTGTACTGTCAACAAAATGCATATTAACTGTTAACCTCTCTGCTCTTCAAGCAGTTTGATGACGTGAGCTTTTTGAGCGACTTTACAATTGTCTACGAAATGAACATTTGGTGAATAACAGTCACAGAATCGATGCTTCAATATTTGTGTAGGATCGGGGACCATGATTGTATCTCCATCTTCTTTACACTTCCCATATTAATAGACACACCTGTGTGTTTCGTTCCTTTGCTTTGGCAAAGCACTGCCTCCTTTTTGTTGACGTCTTCGAAGAGCATGGTGACACCATATGTCACTGGGCACATAAACTGTATCACAGTCATGGTATTTTAACATGCCAGTACATTTAATGGAAAAAATTATGGGCTCATTTGATTACCAGAGTGGGAAAAACTATATGAAATACACTATAACAACAAGACTGTGTAAGATTTTTACGGGAATTAAAGAAAATACTTGCTCTACAAATCATGAAATGTGTCTGATTTTGGAGAGTTTTACCTTTCCCAGCTGATTTTTGTCTTATTTAATACCACAGATATTGTTATTATTAGGTCTAACTGTAAAAACTCACACATGTAAATCTTTATCTTTCTAAGTATTTCAATGAGCGACCAATAAAGGGTTGAAGTTCTCGGGGAAAATATACACAAGAGTTTAGAGCAGGGTTTTCAATTTTCAGTTCAATGGCCACATACAGAACAATTTCTTCTTGAACGAAACGCTAAAATAGTACCATAATAATGCTTTACTTTCACATTTTAACGTTTTTCTTTGCTGTGGCCAGATGAGATGTTCTGAAAATGTCTATATCTTTGCAAAAAATGACTACATCTCAACATCTCAAGCCAATTTTAATTAAACTTTATGGTGCAAAATACAGCGAAACAAAAAAAACAACCTGTCAAATTATGGGTGTTTTAACAAACTCACCATGACAACATGGCTTTGAGACAAATCTTAATTTACTAGCTTTCATGGCAGCATCACCGATATCTCAGAGAAAGAAAAAATTCAGTTTTATTTGAAATTATTACAAACTAGTTTGGTGGTTTGACCGGATTGTATCCTCACAAGTCCACAGACCTTATGTTTAACACCCCTGCTTTGGATAAAGTCACATTCACTGTTCCTCCAATAAATCCGTTTTGAGTTCACTGTATTCTTTGTGCACTCAGATAAACTTTTAAGTGCAAGATTCAAAACAAGCTTCTGTGATCTCACTATGCCAGTAAGCTCTCCTTCACATTGCTGCGGCTTCCCCGAGGTGCAAGGACAATAGTTCAATCCACAGGAGGGTTCTATTTAATTAAGTTGAAACATTTCATATCTACAATTAAAAATGTGGTGAAAGCACTTCTACTGCTGCCATTTCATAAATGTATTGTACGTGCGGGGCTCTCTGTTGGTCCTTTGTCCCAAAATGGTTTGAAAATACATCAGCAAGCCGCCTCATTACCATGAACATTAGAGTTTACTTCTTGTCGTCCCACATTTGTGTCAGAAATACTCACACATGCACCAACTGTTAATTAGTCAATGCTGTAAAAAGAATTGGGTGTTTTTTGGGGGGGAGGGTTGTTTTTATAAAGTGTTACAGGCGAGAAACTGGGAGAACTCACGATGAAATCCTCCTCAGAAAGTAACCTTGAAGCTGAATTCAAAACAACATAACCACTTTTAATTGCTGTGTTTGCACAGCTTAAAATGTTGTTACACTGAGGGTCTAAGTGTTTACCTCACTCTTTTACCACTGGAAATTAATTTTGTTCTACTTGAATCACTTTTTCATATTCATTATAGCATTATATATTGAAGATACTTAAAAAAAAAAAAAAAAAAAAAACGCAGACGGAATGAACTTTAGAAAAGGTAATTTATGTTTAAGATGAGCATGTTTGTCCTTACAATATATATATTTTTGTAAAAATGCAAAGAAAAGCACATATAGTCTTTAAATTGCATCGCCCAGCTCGAGTTAACCTTTTTGTAAACAATAAAAACAAGCTTATAACCAAGTTCTAGCCTCATTTGGAATGGCGGCGTACTTCAAACAAGACAGAATACCCTGCATTTCATGAGACTTGTCGACAATAATGAAAACATATGCAGTCCCCAGACGTAGCCTTTTGAATTAGGGTGTAAAAGTAAATCGCCTTTGGCTCCTGTACCTATAGTAACTCTGAGAGAATTGGACAAAGTGCATCAATATTCAGTGACTGACATGACTCTGCAGAAGTAGTCTAATACGGTCGATACGGAACATGGCATAATTGTGCAGCAGCCGAGAGTCTCCGCACCGACGAGTAATCCTCGGCCTCCATCCACAAGTGGGGGCGACATCTTGCCCTCGCTCCGCTGCCGATCGACCGTCGGGCTCTTTCTCTGCGGCGGCATCAGAGCATGTGGATGTGCTAAAACGCCTTTTTTTGCTTCAGCCCAAACGGCCACTTCATCCCGTCGTTCAAGGTGAGGAAAAGTCTCCTGCTGACATTGATCTGAATCGGGGCCTTTAAAGAAATGTATTGGTTTGATCTGTGTGCGGTTCGCAGAACACCTGTTTATCAATAAAGTCAATATCTCTCCATCGTCCCCCCCCCCCCAACCAATGGCTCATCTCTTTTCTCATCCTCCTCCTCATCAGTAGTCTTTTCATTCTCCTCCACCCACAGTCTTCTCCCTATTTTTGCTTTCTTCACCCTCCACCCACTATCTGTCCCCTCTCTCTCTCTCTCTCTCCTTGCCTTCCCTTCTCTCTCTCTCCTCCACCCACCTCAATTCAAGAGACAACCTTTATTTTTGGCCCGTACTATAGAGTGTGTGTCTGTCTTGTCCATGCATCGGCCATTAGCTGATCCTCTGGAGGCAGTAGTCGTTCTCAGTGTCTAAAGAGCTGTTATGGCCGGATGAAGGGTACAGGTCACGGCGGAGCAGCCTGTTGACGACAGTAACCAGGACTTTCTTGTACTGCTGACGTAGGAGGGAGTAGGCAAAAGGGTCGGACGCAGCCTTGCTGTATGTCAGGCACTTACTGATGATTCCCCAGTGTCGGTTGACGTCCACGAAGGGGAGAAGCTCGGCCAACCTGAAGGGGAGGCAGGAAGAAAAAAAACACAAAAAAAAACACCATTAGATGAAACATGTTTTCGATAAAGACATTTTTGTTATTATCGGATTATCGGTGTTTTTTTCTTTCCTTTTGCTCTTAAAGTTCTTCTCCAAAAGGGAGCGGATGTGTCACTGTTTATTTCAAGACTATTTTCACGTCTAAATCTTTGATGCACATTAAGTTTTTATGGCTACAATGAATTGTATGGAAAATGTCTATGCATTATTCAAACAAGAAAAAATAAACAAATAAATAAAGGCAGGTACAAATAAGCTGCTGAGTCTCATTTCCTGTGTGCGTACCAAACAGAAATTAAGATGCATATTTTAAAAGTGAACTGGGATTTTCGTAGCCACATGAAAATAAAATGAAAACATGACATTTCCACCATGTTGACTGCATTTTGTTCTGTTTCCCAGCAATTTTAAATCTTTCAGAGGGCCTCTGCCGAGTCGGAACACTTAACATATTGTGATATTTCGGGATGTGCAGCTCGACTAAAAACACAGGGATAAAGAAGGCCGACGTCTGCCTTTTCAAACCCAACAAGCCCACAACCCACTGCACCAAAACAGTTTCCATACAGTCGCTGAACACAGGCGATGTTGTGGAACAACACTGAAAAGGCAGCATCAGGTTACCACAGAGCCAGAGAGCACTTCAATTTTTATCGCCAGTGAACAATCAAAATGCTAATAAACACCTCGAGCAGACAACATACGATCAGGAATGATCATAATTAGATGTTCTGGTGTCACCAGTCTGTCCGGATGCTTGCAGCGGTCAGGAGGTCACTCCAAATGTCTCACACACTTTTCCCTTGTTATCCTACTCTGCCCCCCCCCCCCCCCCCCCCCCCCCCACACACACACACACACACACACACACACACACACACACATGCTGCAAATGTCAAACTGACTGATTGTCAGCTCCACATTACGCTGACAACACATCTGTGGGCCACTGAAGCGTTTCCTCTCTTCCTCTGCAATGGATCCGTTGTCCTGTGCTTTGTGAAAAGCGTTTTGGCAACCTGTTTATGCACAGCGACTAATGAGCCATCGGGGTTCAGAGAGATGAGAAAAGTAAGGGCACAGTGTGGTGGGAGAAAGGAGCAGACAAAATGTAATGGGATTGTGCTCTAATGCCGTGACAGAAACAAGAGCTCAGTCTTGTAACAGTGTCTTGGTGCCTCGATGGGCTTGTTTACTCATTACAATCCAGGGTAAATGTACTTTCCCCTAATCTCTCATAAAGTGATTGTTCAAGCTGTGTCATACAAGAGTGGGGTCATTTATTTTTCAAGCTCTTGCACAGGGTTTTTTGTTTTTTTGCATTGAATTAAATGATTCATGAGGCCCAATCAGTTCGACTTACCTGGTAATTACATAAGGAGCAAAGCAGATGATGAACGAGCCTATGAAGATGCTGATCTTCTTTGTGGCTCTCTGCTTTCTCCTCTTCTGCTCAGCCAAACATCTTTGTTTGACGCTGGAAACAGTAAAGCACATCCTGTCACACACTGGTGAAAGTAAATGAGACGGGGAGACAGAAAAACAGGGGTCTCTACCTCGGGTGAATGTCGACCAGGAGGAAAAGAGTCTGCATGGTGATGATGTCGATCCTCTTGCAGTGAAACCTGGCGACTTTCAACACTTTCAAGTAGGTGAAGCACAGGATGAGCAGGGACAGGACGAAGCTGGTGGCGTGGAACACGACGGTGAAGATTGTGAAGTTGACGGCGTCGCCGGCCTCCGCGCTCGGCTGCAGGGTGCAGGAGGCGTACGCGTCGCTGTAGTCCACCCAGGAGAAGAGCAGCGCGGTCAGGGAGAAGGTGAAGGAGTGCAGCCAGGAGTAGCACACCATGATCACCGCGTCCTTGTAGCGCATCTTGGTGGAGTAACTCAGCGGGAAGACCACGGCTATCCAGCGGTCTATGCTGAGAGCCGCCATGCTCAGCATGGTGTTGGCGGTCAGGAAAGTCTCCAGAAAGCTCACCGTGTGGCACACGCAGTCCCCGAAGGGCTGCTGCTTTCTGACGACCCCCACCAACGTGGCCGGCATGTTCAGGACGGTGATGAGGATGTTGCAGAAGGACAAGTTCATGGTGAACACACCGGGCACTTGTCGGCGTATCTCGGTGCTGTGGACGAAACATAGCAGCACCAACAAGTTGGACAACAACGAGATGACCGCGACCACGACGATGAACAAAGCGAAAATTATTTCAGCAAAGTCCATGTCTCACTCCGGAAAGTCCACGCTGTTGCTGCCTATTGTTGGTAATAAGCTCTTAAAATCAACCATGATCACCCGTCGCTTATCCTCCCCACACACACACACACACACACACACAACAAATAAATTTCACTTAAATCCCCGTGCGTCCGAGCGCACCGCGTGTCCGTGCGCCTGGTCCTCTCCAACTTCCCCGAGCGCTATCCAGCGTGCTGAAGCAGGCAGCCGCCGCCACCATCTCTCTCTCTCTCTCTCTCTCTCTCTCTCTCTCTCTCTCTCTCTCTCTCTCTCTCTCTCTCTCTCTCTCTCTCTCTCTCTCTCTCTCTCTCTCTCTCAGTCCCCCATTAACGTCCAGTAAGTGCGACAGGAAAGCTTGACAAAGTGGATCAAGGTGCGCGTGGCATGTCCCTCTTTACGCAGCGTCACCGGGCGGGCAGGGGGGCTGAGGATGACCCGGGCGGCGGAGAGCAACATGCCCACTGAGCAACTGTTTTACATAACACCTTTAAGGAACTGGAATCCCCGCCAGAGGCATGCCACATCTCTCGTCTCATCGCCTACATACTGGAAGAGTTCAGATCCCCGACTCCTCCGGTTTGCGCGAACTTGCGGGCAAATATACAATCAGTTACAAGAAGTAATTCACGTGTGAAGCCACGCTCTCGTGCGCATTGCTGTCGTCGATCTGGAGGCGACGGGAAGCAGGGAGGCAGTCGGCGATGGATAATTGGAGATGCATCTGCCGTGACTGAACGGCACCAGGTGCACACGCGCACAGGACAGGCTCGAGGCAAATGGATCATTTTTCCTGAAATGAATTATTTATAGACGCACCAGGTCCATAATTTGTGTTGACGATGCAAAAATAAACAACAGAACTGGCATTTAGAATAAAGTGATGATGAATATGAAATTCCTTTTTGTTGTTGTTGTCTTTGGTCCGCCAGATTGTGTTTTGGGGTAGAAATGTGTACAATGAATGTAGTAATCAGTCTATGTATACACTCACGCGGATGGACACCAATACATATAAATATGTCAATTTCTGCCCCCTTATAGTTACAGTCGACATCAATGTGCCTCTCAATGGGGATCTGTTTAGTAAAATTCAGGTTTTTCCAATGAACTCTGCACCTCAAATAACTGGGGGCCTAATTTAAAGAGTTCACGTGTGGTTTATGAATTCAGGTTTGTTATATGGAGTCTTGATTCAGAAGCAGTGTGGGACAAAAAGTTGAAATCTCTTCTTTACAAGTTTGGATGCTCTTTGGTAAAATCCGGTCTTTTAATCAATCCAAAGTTTAATATTAAGAGTCTGAGCCTGATCTAAATAAATTAAATGGTTTTAATCGTTTTGTTTTAGAGTCTGGGTTGGGTCTAAAACCAACAAATAACACCCTTAATTAGTCTCTTTGTGTTTTAAATAGTTAATCTCTGGTGTATTGTATAAATTAATTCCATTGAATATTATCATGATTTTCATTTATTATGGTGATTTCATTCTATAAAAAAGCATACAAATAAGAATCCTCTTCAAGCAGCTGTGGCTGTAAGACTCTCGGCACCGTGGTTTAATTCGTAGCATGAGATGTTGAGCATGAATCCAAGCTGGAGTAATGTATTGTAGCAAGCAGCAGAAGTACACTTCAGTAATGTTCATGCTTGTTACTGAGTCATGCCCAATTCTGGAGAAGTTCATGTAGACAGTGACTCAGTGAGGTCAGACACAGCCTGCAGGGGTTTTGTATATCTCCTTTGTTTTCATTCTCTTCATACTCCCACTCGTTTGGGGGGCCTGTGCCGGGCTTGTGTCTGAATCCCCATCTCTTCCAATTAGCCACACTCATTTATTTACTCAGATACAGTATCAGGGATTTCACTTTACTCCAGGCAGCGAGCTCGTTCACAGCAATCATAGTCAGGCATTTAAAATGATTAGGTGAGTCACCATTAAGTGCGGTGTAGGGAACCCCAGAGGCAAAATGTAAGTGAAGTGGCTGCCTTCTGAAAGCATCATCACCACAGTGGCTGATGAAAGTCTCTCTGCATACTGTATCCCCCACTGTAATGAAGCCACTACAGCACCGAGGACATGTGGGTTTGCGTGTTTCATTGTGTCTCGCTGCCGTGCGCGTACATCAAAAAGTCAGAGAGACACAGCCACCGCAGCGGGCGATGTCAGTTACCTCTCAAACGAGTGATCAAATGCCGGGGAGAAAGCTACAGCTGGGCTCCTGGGGGAAAAGTGCAAAGCTATTTTTAGGCGTGATGGGGTGTCACCTCCAATATAACTCTCGGCACCGGTGTATTACCTAACAGATGTATCAGAGTGAAGCTCCGAACACAGCTTCAGACCCACAAATGAGGTTGCTTTTAGAGGATGCCTTTTATGTGCTATCAGACATCCAGCAAAAAAAAAAAAAAAAAAAAAAAAAATAGTAATAATAAATCGAGTTCAGACACAAAACCAGAAAACTGGAAAGACATTGATCCTCGGTGCTGAGCTCATGCAAAAAACACTAAACTGTGAGTAATTATGAGTCAGCGCACAGTGAGAAGGTGGAGGGAAGAATGAAAATAAGATGACGACGCAGAGAAAAACTTCCAGCTGATTCTATTCATCTGTTGGATAGCTGGCTTCAAAACACAGCTTAAAACAGGTTTAGGTTTGAAACTTGCAGCCAGTTAAAACACTGTATTAGTAGTGGACAACATGGCGGCATGATCCATTTCTGATTCAGTGTTCATCTGAAGCTTGTTCACTTTGCTCACAGCTAAACAGGTCTGTATTTTCTGTGTACATAGAAAGACTGTATCATCGGTCAAGACAAGGATGAGCGGCCCAGTGAATATTACCACTGCTGAGATGTGTAGCAGGCTCCAAGACCTCATTGAAAGAGTCCACACTGACAGCAGGAAATACCAGAGAGGGTTTCAAATCTGCTGGCAAAGTGACGAGCACGGGGTGAGTCATGGTTAACTTTATTAAATCCCGATTCTTCTTGAAGGCATGAAGTCAGACTTGTAGAGGACAATATCTTTCTTCCTATTGTACAAAAGCCAAAGTATTTACTGCATGGGGGCTCCGGAGAAGTCGTAAACGAGGCTCAACCTCTCAGACCCCGAAAAGCCCTGATATATAATTTCATGTTCAGGTGAAGATTTGATGAATGGCAGTGTTTAGTTGCACTTCTTCATGTCATTTTCCACCGTGCTTCATACGCCCAGAAAATGCCGGCGTGTATTTTCTGCTGAAAGCATCTACATAATTCTCCCTGACAGTATTCGGCTTTACACAAGTGATTGCATGAGCATATTATATACCACACTGTGAAAAACAGGTTTGTGTCATACAGGTGAGGTTGTAATAAATGTGTTGAAAACACGTGTTATTCTCAAAGCTGAAGACTTCGCCAGCGCAACAAATAGAGCCAGTCTATGAATGTGGTGTTTATTGGGGGGGGCAACTGGAACTGATCACACTGAGCGCAGAATTGAATCTTTTCATGAATTCAGCCTAACAGAGTCCTTTGAAAGCTTTTAGATTTCCATTGTAACCCACAAGCTTATGTAACAGCGTCTGACCTTCATATCAACCTACATCCTGATGAACCTCTAGGCAGCGAGAGAACTTCTTTAGATGTTGAGAGAGCGAGCGAGAGAGAAAGAGAGAGTAAGTAATCGCAGCACAGTCGAGAAATCCCCCCGCGGCCTCACAGGTACCCAGAATGTCACTCGGATCTTGTACCTCGGCTGCGCCTTTTTTGAAATTCACTGCTTTTACAGTGTCCCGAGAGCACCGAGCGCAGCCTGGGGCCCGGAAGGAGGAAGGTGCGGGGGTGGTGGGGGGAATCTCAGGTCATGCGTTAGGTAACTCTGCGGTCGGTATGTTTGGCCTGGGAGTGAAAACGTAAGATACAGTAGTGGGTAACATGATGCCTTTGGACAGGTTGGTGGAATAAAGAGTCTCAGACCCTGACGGCTCTTTCAATGTGTCGTGTTCAGCCACTGAAATATTCACAGACAAAACAGCCGGTTCTCCGTACCTTAACATCACCGAGGCTTCTTCATGTCTGCAGAAAACAATGTCGTTGTGTTTATTTCACCTCGGGAGTATGAAACTCCAGTCATCTTTTTGATTTGCCATAGTTCCAACAAACCGTTTGAATAAAACGTCTGAATAATGAGAACTTAAACTTGAGAGAGATTAACATAAATACAAATAATCAATAAAACATGATGGACTATGCATCTTGACCAAACATCTGCATCGGGCTGATTTTCACTTCCCAATATAAAATGATCTGCAGATACAGTGAAGGTAGGATATTAATTCAATGTCTATTAATGCTTTAGAAAAAGAATCAAAGACATAAAACCAGTCTTTATATAGCTCACTGTTCGTCAGCGTGTTTTCTGGCGACAGTTGCAGTGAACAAGAGATCAATACAGTGCGGTGACTTGACCTTTGATCCATTTATTTTTCACACTGAATACAGCTGCAGCATGAGATCTCACTGCTTCCCTCCAAATCCCATGGACTCGGGGGCAGTTTGTCAATTGGCTGGCAGCTTTATGAAAACATCAGGTAGAAAATTCTCTTCAAACTTTCAGTCTTCATGAGAGAACGTGACAACGAGAGCGTTGAAGTGGTGATGCGCAGGAAATAAGTGCAGTTTTTTAGAAGGACGAGGAGAAGAGATCAGTTTTGAAGGTGGAAATATGAAGAGTGAAACGATAAAGATAAAATAGGCCAAGTAAACCAAATGTGTTGAATTGACCACATACTGTATAATTTGATGTGAAGTGGGCCAGATCAATAAATTATTAAATTATAGTATATAAATAAGTTGAACTCTAAATACTGGTCTTTGTTTTTTGTGTCACAACATTTTCATGTATTAATAATAACAACAATAATATTTTCTTTTAGGGAGATTGTGTTGTTTGTTATTTTTAATAAAATGCTGAGAGTGGCTATGTTGCTCTGTGACTTTATCGTCATTTTGATTGTTTGTTATTTGCTGTTTTCTTTCATAATTTTCAACGGAACATAATTATTTTAGATAAAGGGGCCGAGTAAATAAGTTGAATAATTTTTCTTCTCCATTTCATCTATTTTGTTTTGTATTGTATTGAATTGTTTTTGGTTTTTAATTTTTACAATGAATGAAATAAATTAAACTAAACAACACCTGAAAAACCTGAAAATTGATTAAAATCGTGTGCTTTACTTTACAGATCAGTGACTTTTCCTTACATTATTTGTAGCTTAAAAAGGCATAAAACATTTGGCCAGATGTAGCAGGAACTCGAAAATATAGTCAACTAGTTAATATTATGATTATAACCATTTGTCAAAATCTAGAAATTATCTTTGATGTCAACACATTTCTAAATCTGTGTAGTAATCAGATTGCCTGAACGGACTCACACAAACTAACGTGCGCCCCTGGTGGTCAAATAAATACCAAGCAGCCATCATTTCGCACAGCCGGCAGCTCCGTTTCTTCTTGTGGCCGGTATAGACACTGTGGTGGTCCTGTTCTGGCCCGAGGGCCGTACGTTTGACGCCCTTGTTTGAGGTGAACTTTCCAGAAAGAACGGAATGTGATTAGGTGTCTCCCTTCAGCAATCTATAATTCAAGATGGTGACCTGCCTCACACACATTGGTGTAGTCCTTAGTATGCTTGCATCACCGCAAGATGAACTCAGTTTTCTCCTGCAGTTAAAAAAAAAAAAAATGCATTTGAGTGTGACTCTTGATTTGCCGGTTTAAATCTGAATAACTGCCTGTCTCTCTGCTCAGGGTGTCTGTGTCTTATTTCCTCAAAGTCATCTGGGATAAACACCAGCGTGACAACTTGTGCGTAATAATATGATTTAAACTTCAAGTGCCTCCCCAGTTAATTGTTTGTGCTCACCTCGCGCTGAGTCAGCATAATGACCAACACGCGAACCAGGTCAGAAACAAGGTCAGAAGTCATTAGCCTTTAAACACTATCATGTGCAGACTCGAGTTCCAACAATCCATCATGCACAGATCAATATCTGATCCTTAAGGTTAGCAATAGCTTAAAAAAAAACAATCTCACAATAAGCATAATAATAAAAATTTTAAAAAACCAGTTGGTTGAACATTTCTTGTCTGACGCCAGTATATTTTACCTTCACCGGCGCTGCTGCCTGCTGGGAAGTTGCCAGGGAGGGAAAACTCGACGTGGGCACACGTTGAATGACAGCCGAGGATTTTGTTTACAGGGTTAATAGTGGTGTGACAGATGGGCCTCCTCCACACTGCTCCGTATGACAACATACCTGAAGCACCGCGCAGAAACAAAACCCAAGACGAACATCTGCCATGTCTCCTCTCTGGCTTTTTATGGTATGATCTGCAGTGACAACGGATGGCATTTACAATGTGTTTGCGTTCTATATATATATATATATATATATATATATATTGCAGCGCCAGACAGGTCCAAAACAAAAATAGCAAATCAAAACTACTTAATAATTTGATTAATAAACTTGTCAGATTTTCACTCAGTGGGTTTTTTTGTTGTTTTTCTTCTAGATTTTACTGTACTTTCCCATTTTTAAGTAAAGGACAAATCAAAAGGACATTTTGTAATTAAAGTTATGATTTGAATAAATCATGTGGAGCAAAGGATCAGATGCTGGAATGGAAGTAGCATCAGAAACTTGTCTTATTTTAACCTCTGACATTTAGGCCCTGCTGTTCTCTTTGCTTGATAAAATGTGTGGTGTCATCGTTGCCGGGCTCTAACAAGCTCTCCGAGGCCTTCAGAGAAAAGGTTGTGGATGTTTGTTTGTTTTTTTAGCCTGGCGAGGGGTTTCCTCAGTTTTCTGAATGAGTAGAAATAAATTATTTCGCTGTGACGGAAAATCTCCAACCTGCAGATTTGTCCAGGACCAACAGCGGATGCAGAGTCAGCCCAACAACAGTGCGGTAGAAGCAATAATTTAAAAAAAATCTCCAGAAAGCCTTAAAATTTAATAAGAAAGCTTTAAAATGTGCACAAACAGAGAGCGGATGCACAAATCTGACCTGGAAGGGAAGTTGGTCAGGAGTAAAGTACTGTTTGTCCAAAGGGAAGCCAAGTCAGGTCTAGTGTGGTGACTGGGGACGGATTAATGAAGCACAGTGGGTAACAGTATTCTCCTTCAGTGCAAAAAGACCAAAAAGTGAGTCCATCTGTCAAAAAGTTTAGGTTGAAATCAGGTGCTCAGTTCTGACGAGTACAAACAAATCCAGTCCAGCATGGGACATAAAGCAGATGAAGAGGGTTGTGAAATGTGCCACAGTCAACACACTGAAATGCTGCAGAAGATATGAAATTGGTTCTTGATGCAAAAAAAAAAAAAGAATCTCGGAGCATTTTGTTGCTTCGGGAAATTTGCATGAAAGAGTAGTCAAACATTTGAGCAAGCTGTTGTCAGAAAGTGTCGGGCGATTATGGAAAACTACTCCAAGGAGGTTTTGATGGCGTGCATCTGTGTGTGTTGGCGTCGGAGCCTAAATGTGTTTATATACTCGCATTATGCAGCCTGGGCATTCATGTGGTGCGGAAAAGATCTAGTTTTTATAAGGAAAATCAGTGTTTTAAGGTCAGAGTAACAGCTGTTTTAAAGGGGCACTATGTCAAATGCATGTCATGCCTTGGTTGTACACTGGGTGGCAGTGTTGAGTCACTTCAGTCAAAATCTGTCGGATAAGTCTCCTTTGACTTTTCTCTTTGATTCAAATCGGGTCCATTGGCTAAATAGTGTAAATTATCGTGTCATGACAGCAACTGTGTTGAATCAAAAAGTTTTATTGTTGCATTCATTTCTTCTATTTAAGTGACTCAATACACCCTCTTATGGTGAAACATAGTACTGCAAGACTAACACTGTTGGAAACTTTTTTTATTTTGGTAAGTAAGTGCATTTGTGGATTAATTGAGGTTTTACTGGTTTATAATAAACTCATTTTGTAAATTGTACCTTTAATGTTAGGTGGTCTAGATTAGAACACGTCTGCAGGTAATGAACACGATCTATGTCAGTAAAAGTGTAAATCTTTTTTGCACGAGTGTGATAACTCATCTTACAGATGACTGTTAAGATTGTACATTATTAAAACAAATCCCACTGCATTTAAAATGTTGCCAGTCACAATTAATTGTAAATCGAAGCCCAACATAAGTTATTTTGTTGGCAACTATACGGCACATGATTTACGTGATGCACAATCAGCTTGGATCTACTGTATATTAAACCTAACCTCCATATCGTCAATACTCTCCACAAACTAATGGCACTCATGAAGATGCATGCGCTTTATGAGCTGTAATGTATGTCGTAATGTCTTCAAGCTCATTGTCGATATTTCAAAGCTGTTAGTGCTCATTACATTTGTGCAGCTAATCCACTGAGATCACCGAGGTCTCATATGGTTGCTAAGTTATGCAAAACCACGGCATGCGGCAACATGATACAGCAATCACATGCATTTTCTCCAGGAGATCCATACTGGGAAATTTGACTAATGGACTGACTGATTGTGCTTCGGCCACAGTTTCACTCCTTCCGAGATGAAAATGCAGTCGTCAAGTCCACCGAGCACGTTTCCAAATATACCGCCGGTGAAATGAGAAAAGACTTGCAACAGAAGTCTTTCTCGCACCTGTGTTGCATTGTGTTTCCCAGACATCTGATATGATACGTTATTGAAAATTGAGGCTTCGCCAGTGCTGGTTGGCAAACAAAAGGAGCATGAAATAGCTTTCATGAGTGGTGTGCAGCTGCCACAGGTAAAGCGGGAAGACTTGTGATGAGTCACGTTCCCATAGCAACACCTCGGCCCGAGAAGTTATCGCACCATCTCTGGCCGCACACGCTCCCGTCCTGGACGTAAATATCATTTACATGCAGGCTATCATTGTCATTAGGAGAGATTATCAAGCCTCCATTATCTACTTCTTCTTTCTTTTCTTTTTTTTTAACGGCACATCAAAAAGGAGCACAAACGACGTTAGCATTTATTCCCCGGTATCCACGCAACAGGGTGGATATGAGCCCCCGTTCAGTGGGGGATTAAAGCGTGCACAGTTATTAAGTCGCCGCGAAATGTCTCATGGTCGTCTCTGCTAATCGAACGGTGTCCTCCCGCCCTCAAGCAGCCCCCGCTTTTATCGAACCGGGGCCAACAGAATGGTTTGGTGCTCCGCAGGTGCGCGCGGCTCTGTCAAGCCCATTGCTTTGTTCAACAATGAGCCCTCTTTTATCTGGAGACCTAAAGGAGTGGACAGGGAGATAGCCGGGGTGAGGAAGAAGCATAAATAGACTTGCTCTGACCCAGTGAGGACGCGCCACACTAAAGCCACATCTGAAAGGACTCCTTTAGTGTTTTATTAATCACCCAGTGGGAAATGCCTGGCCTATTTATTGATTACCTCCTCAATTCTTGCAGTTAAAGACTTTTGTTATGAAGCTTTGCAAAAGAAGAAAAAATTCCCAGATGCAGGGTCTCAACACTGACAATGTTGGCCAAAAATGTTTGCCTTGGACTTCTGGAGCATTCCTTCGATTTTGGACCACGGGGTCAAAAACGCAATGTTATTACCAGCGAAGATTCGGAGCAGCCGGCAGGCAAACAAACCGGGAAAACAGTCTTTCTTGGCAGCCGAGAGCAGAGAGAGAGAGAGAGAGAGAGCAGACTGTAACCCGAGTCTGAGTGGAACGGATTGACAGTGAGCCTACGAGCACGGCGAGCTGCATTCATTATCATTAGGTGACAGGGGCTCTTTGAAGCCAGCCGGGGCTCCAGTGGACAGACAAGATCAGGGCCAGCAGGCACGTGACGCTGCATCACGGCTTCTGGAGCGCAAACAAAAAGAGGCTCATAAAACCACGCAGGCGGGCACGCTGGTGAAGAAAACACTACTTTTTACAAGAGTATTTTGTTCAGGGGTGGATGTTAATGAACAGCCACACCATTCAGACATGATGTGCAGAGCTGCAGAGACACGGGGCTGAAGCAAAACAACTGGTCTGTGTTTTTAAAAAAAAGAACATTTGTACTTGATCACTGTTAAGTGATAGAGTAGAGTTACTTCATGTGTCTCTCACACACACACACACACACACACACACACACACACACACACACACACACACACACACACACATACACACACACACACACGCACACACACACACACACACACACACACACACACACACACACACACACACAAAACAGCTTGTCTCTTGGAAAAGTAACTTTCTCTTCATCCTCCAACCAAAAGCTCAGAAAATTCCAAATATTTACCATTTTATCATTTATTCAAGGGTTCAATCTTTTTTTGTTGTTGTTGTTGTTGTCATACAATTTCACGTTTTTACATGTCCTAATACAAAATTCTGTTTCCGAGGAACTGTTTCACTATTTGAGAGTCGATTGACAAATATTCAAATTAATCTTTGCGACGGTTTCTTTCAGAGGCAGAAGGCGCAAAGATTACTATCCTAGGCATCAGTTTGATTTGCATCTTTTTCTGGATTTTTGTTGTGTGACTACTAGTCCCACATTGTTGGGAGTACCGACACATAAAGCACATTAAAACGTGAGGAAAATTCTGGAATGGTGTGCTGTGACTTTCCTTTACAATTCAGCAAACTATTTCCACAAAAATCGCAAAGCACTGGGAAAAATGTTCCAGTCAAAGTGGATGAGATTTTGGTTAAAAACACCAAATGGAGGAAATATTTTTTCATAAATAGCAACAAGTGCCTATTTCCTAAACGCTGCACATCAGTAACCTGTTTCCAGGATATTTACCATATTACAGTGCAATTAAACCGTCCCTTTAAGTGGTTGAGTTTGGTGTTTGTTTGTTTATTAATTAATGAGTTTGTGATATAAATTGTTAGGATAATTATACTTAAATGCATACATGAACCCATCTCTTCTTTTGCATAGTGGGAAAAATTTGCATATGTTTTTATATTGTGCAGATTTTCCTCATTGCAGTACATTTCTGATAAAAATGTCAAAATGAAAACAGAAGTAGAAATAGAAGGTTTGACCAAGCAGTTTGTTGTTTTTTGATTGTGTAAATAAAGCAAATAAATCAGATTTACTTGGACTCAGGTGAAGTTTTCGTGTTAGGATTTCACATAGTCATTGCGATTGGAACTGTGTAGTGTGCTGTACTGCTTTTTCTTTTTTAATACCTCAATCACTTTATCCTATAATGAGCCAATGGCTGTCATCCATAACAAAACCCTACAGTTTAGTGACCCTCTGCAACTACACAGGACCATTAAAACATTACCGGGTGACACAAATGGATTTCTCGGTGTGCATTGTGCTTAATGGGTGAGTGTTCATTGATATTCATCGCTCGGTTGAAAACCGCACGTCTCAGAACACTTCGCCGCTCCTGAACCTCGGGAAACTGGCTTCCGGTTTCATTAGTCAGTTGTTTTTGAATCAAATTCAGCAGAAAAAAGAAGAAGAAAAAAAAGCAGAGTAACAAGTCAGATTAAGTAAATAAGTGACAAGGTTGTAAAGATGAATGTGGTGAGTCCATTCAGGTGATCAGGATTATGTAGAAATGTGTATTTATTATCGATTGGCAAGGCAGAGATTGAGAATTCTGGTAATTATACATTATAATGTTAGTATCTACAGGTTAGTACTCCTGTTTTAGGAGATAGATTGATGTAATGATGCCCAATTGAGAGTAAACTGTGCAGTTTGTGGCCAAGTTAATAAGCTCATTTTTCTAAATTCAATGAATACCTATTGAGGAAATTCTTTCTTTGCATTCAACCCATCCCATCTTCCACCTCTCTAAACTCCAGCCAACCAACATCCCTGACATAGAAGACAACAAATGTCCAGCAACACTAAGTACCACTTCTAAGGTGGAACTAATAACATGGTTTTTAGCGTTTCTGTCTTTTCCATGTAAACGGACAGGGTTCTGAAAATGTTGTGTGAAGGCGAAACTTTCCTGGAATGAAAACACACAAAAAACATGTGTTTTTACTTGAATCCTTGACCCAGAATGACTCCGAGACAAGTTGGTAGTTACTTTTCACTTTTCCTGCCAGCGTAATAAAAATGATAATATTTCAGCAGGGATGAATTCCCCCCAAAAATCACATGCTCCAAATATAAATCTTTTTTGTCCCTTATAATGAAGCAGGACGGTGTTCCTGTGAAGGATCCCAAACTTCCACTGTGAACACTAACCTGGTGTTTCTTCCAGTCGGTGTAAATGAACAGCGGCAGAAGCGCGAGGCCACTGATGAGTTTACACTTTCTGCATAGCCGGCGAATATATTATGTTATTTATAATTCCGCCAGCTGCCTCCCGACACCCCGGCCCTTTGCCATAGTAAACACACCGCCTGAGCATTGACTCACTCGTCCCTCTGCCTGTTTCCTCCCCTCTCGCTCTCTCTCTCTCTCTTTCCCCGCTCGGCCACACACTCAGATCCAGAGCTGGATTCCTCCAGCGGTGGCAGTTAGCCGGTCCGTCCGTTCCTGCCTCTCAGTGGGAACCTCGGCTCTTACTCATCCCCGTCTAACCTTTACCGAAACACGCTGGTCCAAAGGACGGGACGCCCCCACAGCTGGCCGTATTTCAAAACATCTGCTTCAGCCGGCCTCCAAGATATTTTCCAGGCTCGGATGCCCTCGAAGGTGCACCATGTAAGAGTAGTGACTCACACCTAATATGTCGCATGAGTCACGACGGGGCCGAGCAAGACAGAAGTCGCCAAACAACCCACTCTTGCTCCGGACACCGCCATCACTGGTTCTATGAGAGGAACACTCTGACGAAGAGATTTGGGGTTTAAGGGCTGCAGAGTGGCAGCGAACATTGAAGTGAAAATATGAGGATCAGGAAAAAAAACAACAACACCACAGAGATGAAAAAGTTCTCCAGTTCCCCAAAAACTACCATCGGCTCATAAAGACATGATGAAGTGAGGTGGAATAAAAATATGGCCGGGAAGAAGGAAAGAAAGACGTAAAGACATTTAGAAAACAGAAAGACAGGGAATATAATTAATGGAAAAGTGGAGATGGAAAGAAAGGAAAAAGGAAGAAAAATGAAAGAAACTAATTTAAATGTAGATTTTATTTCAGAAAAAAATAGAAGAAATGAATTCACAATGAAAAAGTAAGAATGAAAGAAACACATTCAGAAAGAAGCTTAGAAAGAAATTTAAAAAGAACTTGAGGAAGAAATAATAATTTTTAAAAAGATAGGAATTTTGAAAAATGTAAGAAAATATGGTTGAAATAAATTTGGGGGAAAAGAAAGAAATTTGAAAAACATGAAAAAAAAAATTTAGAAAAGAAACTTGGTAACTTGATAATTAGTTTTTTGGTTCAGCCATGTGTCATTTCTCGATTCTAACAAAATTATAACAAATTCACATTAAATGAAAAGTGATGTGAGGACGAGTTGCGTTATAGATTTTACTGGAAGAAGCACAAGGGAGAAACATGACGGGTTTATGGGACGGCAGCACCAGCTGCACTTTAAAAAACAGTTTGAAATACAAGGTGACAAACTGTTGTCGTTGTTTGTAAGCGATGATAAGTGATATAATATTTTTCTATTCTGGTTTGATGTTCAGTCTCTCTCTCTCTCTCTCTCTCTCTCTCTCTCTCTCTGTCGTTTCATAATGTGTCAAACACTTTCTATGGCAGGGAGTCCAGGTCAGCGCCGAGACACATTCACTGTCACACCGTGTTCATGAACATGCAGAACGAGGTTTGTCATTGTCGTGTTTAAAAGGGGAAGGTCTTGCCTGAAAGCCAAGCGCTCTGGGCTGCGACACATATTATAAAACTCTCATTATTACAGGCAAATGGAACCTTCTCGTGGATACAAACTGCAATGTCAGGTGCACAGCACTGCACCTGTTTACATGCTCAGTTTGAACACAGGCATTAAAAATGGAACTGCAAGGTGATTAAAATTACATGTATGTGCAGGTCATTTTTGAAAATGGGAGTTTGGGTCTCAATGTGACCTGCAGACCAACTGAATGGCAGTAATTGTGTAACGAACGCAAAGAAAAGGTTTTAAACGAGATTTAATTTTCTTAGTTAATGGGAAAACCTCGTTTATTCTCATTGTCACAGAACAGTTTGTTCTTCCTGCTCTGGGAAATCAAAAAGAAAATATCTCATTAGTGTCTTTTGTTGCTTTTATGGAAATCCAAAGTCAACAGAAATATCTTTTTTTTTTATGTAAATGAATGCTGCTAATGTTAATATGTGCAGCAGCACTGTAAAAGAAAAAAAAATCTGTTTTGCGCTTTAAACAAAGAGATGACGGATGAAGGTCCCCTCTTTTCCCATGGGTGCCATCATTAATTCAGATACATTTCAATATGATTTATCAGCTTTGAGCAGCTGATTAATCAATGTTTTCACCACCTGTCATCACAGGATTGATTCTGCCACACTGGCAGGTGCCATTACTTTTTTAGTGTGGCCCATGCAGTATTAACACGTGTTACGTAACCCTTATCTGAGAAGTAAAGGAGGGCTTTGAGAAACCTCCACACCACCAAAGCAATTTCTTGTTAATCTTTAATTAAGCATAAAGTGCAGTGTTGATTCATCCTTTCTGGACGAGTTCTATTTCCAGCCAGCGTCGCCCACTCCTTCGCTCTCCGGGGAGGCAGGGGGAGTCTTTAAAAGCGGCGGAGAGGCCACCAAACATCGCTGTCGACGTGTGATTAGATGGAGGAAGGCCGTGTCAAAGCATACGTGTGTCGGAACTGCCAGCTAAAATAATGATGGCGTCTGACGCGCGTGGCTTTTTGATGTCGCGTGAAAGATTCATGGAGGAGTTCGTCAGAGACGGGGCAGATCGGATCTATATGGTTAAACCAAAACAGGAAGTCCCTCTGAATTCTGTTGGTTATTTAAATGTTGCCCCTGTTTCATGTTTACGTTGGACTCCAAACTCCCTGACACGCTGAGCGATGCGATGACGCAGGTCTGCAAAACCCCCAACGTGTCTGAAAGCGAACACTCAGGGCCGTACAGTATATCACAGTACGGTCATATGACAGGGTGGGGAGTTTTACTGGAAACTGCCTTTTCTAATCATCTTTATTGGCTCACTGATTAGCTTTTAGGACAATGCATCAATTTAATAAGCCTAACAGCCCACTGATGGACTGATGGATGGATGGTTGGATGGATGATAGATGGATGATGGATATGGCAAGCAAACACTAATGTACTCCAATATAAAGCACCTAGATAGACTTTTAAAAAATATGTTTTACTATATTTGTGCAATTTCCATTAAGTTGTACATTGAATGAATGAATGAATGGTTTATTTTGTTTACAATCTACAGTACGAAACTTGCATTGTGTGCATTCAGCTTACATGCTTGCATAAAATTTAACAAGCTCTGTAACAAAAAAAATTATTACGCAGAAGCCAAGGCTTATTTCTGCTTATTCTCCACAATTCATAAAATAACTATCAGTAATACCAAAAAACCCAACAAAAACATAACAAAATTTTACTTTGAATTCTTCTTGGTCATTTTAGTCCAGTTATTTTACATTGTAATCCTTAAGTATTTCACCTTTCAATGTTTTTTTCAAGCTCAACAAAGATCTACACAATTTCAAACCATCTCTAAGTCCATTCTATAAGATGACTCCCAAAAATTGAACATATCTGTACATGACGTCTTTCACAGACATGCAGCGCTCTTAAATTCTAACTTTTTTCACTTAATTTAGAAAAAAAAATTTAATACAGGCGGGAATGCATATATTCTTTATTCAAACTAGTATTTTTATTGGTTTTTTTAAGTTTATAATATTTAAGAATAGTCGAGGTCTGTAAGTTATTCTGGCTTTGGTGCTTTTAACTTCACTCTATAGAACGTTTTGCTTTGGGTAGTAAATTCTAAATACCACCATGTGACATGTGTTGGAGATCTGGAGAACCGTCCACATTTCCAACAACAGTAGTCTGTCTTTATAAATGCCAGATTGTAGTTTTACAAGAATATTCCTCCTCAGACACAAGTTTTATTTAACTGAGAGCAACTCAGTAAAGTTATGTGTCTGTGAAAGACTTTTATATGCAAATAAAATCCAAAATGTGGTCAATTTCAGACAGATGAGGGAAATAAAGTGCAGAGTTTACTGTGCAAAAGAACACATTTGATGTCCCTCCCTGTTTGTTTTTTTTAAATCATTGTACATCTACATTTCTTAGAGCGGTTCAGTTGTGTCGGTGGTCTTTTAATCCTTTTACTTTCTAGCTCATGTCGGCACCATCACATTAGGCTTGTGCATTCTATATTTAACTTTTACAAATGATCGGTGTCCCCCGAGGGCTCACATGCCTCTGCTGAAATCTTTAGGTTTTCCATGTTGGCTCCTGGGAGGTCCCGACACCTCCAAGCCAACACATACATCCACTTTATTTGGAAACGCTGCCATTAAAGAAAGATAAACAGTGATGATTCAAGCACAACCTAAACACAGGACTCGTCAGCGCTTTAAATCTCATTCTAACAGTGTTGTAAACTACTGATGGCAGGAAGTGATCTGATGTTCGTCAGGAGCGTAACATGACAACATACCAGGTGGGTGTTTTCTCCTTGGCTACATCAGACAGACTAAAGTGGAGCTGTCACATCACAGGTGTCACCTCAACCCGTTGCCCATGGTAACAGCAACCCCCCCCTCCCCAGTCCGCTGTCAGTCGTAACCCCCATTTTCACTTGGTGTCAGAGCTGCTCTCATGTTGGACACAAGCATTTTCTTTTTTCACCCTGGTTTGAGGAGGATCACCTCATGGGGACCCGGCGCTTCAGCAGGGCTTCAACAGTCGAAGGTGATGTGTCACATTACAAGAAAAAAAGGGATTTTTTTTTTTTTTTTTTTAAGCATTATGTGGGCTAAGAAATAATAAAAAATAAATAAATGAATCCCATTTTGAAGTGTTCAAGGAATCATTATTGTCATACGCGTGCTGTCACATGGCATGGTACAAAATTCCACACTAAAGGCCCAAAACATGTAGAAGTAAAGAATGCAATAGAACAAAACAGAGAGTAATATAAAATAGAACATAAAAGCAATATAATATATCCATAATTTAAACAAAAAATATATATACGTACAGTGTTTATAATAGTGAGGAGATCATTTAACAGGCAAGTTGTGAAGGTCTGCAGAGCGACAAGGAACCACCAGAGCTCCTCAGTCTGGTGGTCCTGCTCTTGATGCTCTGCAGCCTGAAGGGAGGGAGGAGGTGGGGGTGGGGGGGGGTGAGTACAGTTCTTCACGATGTGGAGTGCCCTCTTCATCTGCCCGTGTAAATATCCGCGGTGGCGGGTAGACCGCACTCACCACCCTCCGAGGAGCATCCGTCTCTTCACTGTGCCGCAGCACGCCTGCAGAAACCGAGGAAGAAGGAAGGAGAAACCTGAAGCTGGAGAAACGCAGACAACTGATTTTCCCAAAGGGCCGCATGAAAAATTAGCGCCGCTATCGAGGGCCGACAGGAGCTGTGCTCAAGAAGAATTAGCTCTTCACAAAAAGCTATTTTTTACGCAATTTCTGTGAGCTACTGTTCCCACAAGTTCAGTGAATAAAAGCATTATTTTCTTAATTAACCATCTTTTTTTTTTTTACACTGAAAAACACACATTTTGCAAAGTAACAACAGCAAATAATGTAATAATGGCCAATAATATAAAAAGAATATGGCAATTTTAGATTTAATAAAGCCAATAGTAACAGTTATTTTCATTTGATTCTAGTCAGAGAGAGAAAAAAAAAGAGACGTCGCTATTTTGAAAAGTGGGAATGGAAAATCTAAATTTTATACAGATGAATACTGTTTCATCTCTCCACCTTTTCCCCAGACAACCCAGATATTCATGGTTGTAATTCAAATACTGGAAAAGAAAAAGAAAATCTATATTTTATTTTTGGCCCAATGAGCCGTGAATGTTGGAGAAAGACTGGCAGAGTGGGAATTCACACCCTGCGAGGCACGGCGTTCTCTGTAGAGTCGTACCAGGTGAACATTTTCACGTTGTATTAATCCACCTGAGAAGCTCTGAAGTCAAATGTACAGGATATCGGTAAGAGTGAACGTCACGTGTGAGGGAACGAAACCCCGCAGCTTGAATTTTTAAAACCATTAGGTGGCGGTTACGTGTGAGAGCCAGTGGCTTGGTATATGCGGTGGGAGCATGAACGGTGGTCTAATTTTATCGCCGCGAATTGGGCGGGGTGCCGCGGTGCACATCCCATGTGTGCATTGTTCGTTTCCAGCTCTTTGTTGCAGAGAGGCGCCGGCCACGCCTGGCAGCTCTCCACCGCCGGTGGCACACTCGAGACTTTTGGAATTCCAAATGAAGGAGGTGTTGAATGGTGAAATGTCAACACCTCCCCACCACCACCACCACCCCTCCTCATCAACAGCCCCCAACCTCTATGTCTATATATATATGGGGGTGGGGGGGGGGGGGGGGCAGTCCATGCACCAGGTATGACAGCTGGAGAGCCAAACACCCTCATCGCTGTGACGGGGTGATGAGGACGGTGGAAACAGGCATGAGTGGACATGAAGGAGGTGAAGAGGGGCTTTTCCTGCGGCTCCAGTGTGACTCTGCAAACACAGCAGATTGTCAGCTCTGTCGATGGAAGGCCCACGTGAGAATTCTACCATAAAGATCGCGATGAGTCCTCCGAGGGAGATTCTGTTTTTTTGTTTCTTCTCAGTTAAAGAACATTAGTTTGATTCCAAAGCGATAGCGTGGCCACAGAACGCCGGTCTGAGGGTGTAAGTAGCTTCAATCAGTGCTGCACTTTATCCAATGAAAACAGAGAGTGTCACAGGTAAGAGAACTTAGTTTACTCCATTTGCAAGAGATGATCTGAGTGTGGAGGATCCGGATTCAAACTGTTGCTGTAGCAGTAAACGTCCAACAGTCTAAGTTGCTGTGACAAAGACTTTCCATTGGCTACAGGTCTTGTAGGAGGAGAAAACTTCTTGGTTCTTCGAGGGCTGGCTTACTGGAAGTTGAATTGTTTTCCGAAAGTAGAACTGGAGGCAGAGCTTTCAGTTTTCAAGGCCCTTCTGATGTGGAACCGTCACATCTGCAGCAAGCAGATTTACAGTATGACAGTCGGTTTGTTGCTTGTTGTTCTCTTTCTCTCTCCTATCCTTTACTCTCCTTCTCCCCAAACGGAACAGCAGAAAATCTCCTCCTCTAAGTTTTGCTCTGCAGGTTTATTCCTGTTAAAAGGGCGTTTTTGTTTTTCTTACTTTTCCATCATCTCCAATGCTTGCTTATTCGGAAATTTGATTTTTACCAGTAAAAGTGCCTTGAAATGACTATGTTGTATTTAGCGATATGCAAATAAAATGTAAATACATTTGACCAATCAAAAGCAGGTTACACAGGTCATTGAAAGCCCAGTTTCTGTATGCTGTGATTCTTTATTGCTCTTTATTCTAGTTTGTCATCAGTTCAGTCACATCAAATGATAATGAAGTGCAGTGTGAACAAATTGTTACATTTCATGTGTTGTTCTTGTCATTCGGTGAAGTTTCCCAGTGAAATTATATAATAATCATCAGAAACTGAATTATTTCATAGAATGGCAGTTTGCATATTTTTCCTGTGCTTGCATGTTTTGTTTGGTTTGGTTTGTTTTTCTTCCAGATGCTCCAGTTGACTTCCAACAACATGAGTATGAGGTATTTTTTGGTGATTGTTTTTGTCAACATGTCCAGAATGTGTCCCGCCTCTCGCCATTTGCAAGCAGAGATCAAATGCAGAAGATCGATAAAGTAACGGTGGAGGACGGAGCTTTTCCTCATCTTTATGTGACTCACGGTGTGGACGGATTCATTCATAAACAACGGTTGTTGCATGTTTATAACGATCAGCATCTGTCTTGACGAAGCGAAGCGATGAATCAGCAGGAAGAGAGTGAAAAACTGCTCTAGTGAGGAACTCTAAACATCGCCAGGTCCAGACTGGGACAGATTATGACTGATACACTGAGTTGTTTTTCAACCGGTTGAGTTTGTTGAAAGTCTTGACCTCGTAAGCAGGGCGCAGCCAAATTGAATACAACATGAGGTAAAAATGCCAGGAAATGACAGACACATGCTTTTGAGCTTATGTGATTAAAGGCGGAGGGCGTAAGATTTAACTCATGTCACTTTTGAGAACTGAAGTACCTGGAAAAAACAAACTAACTTGGCTTGAACTGAGGATATTCAGTAGAGCAAGAATCAGTAATGGCTGGAGAACTTATGAGTATCAGATTGCATCTTTCTGAGGAAAAGTACAAGAGGCTGAACACAACCAGTCACGATGACCCCAAACAGAAAACACCAGCAAGCAACCCGACAGAGCAAAGGAACAAGGGTGTGAAGAAAATGTCACCTCGCCTTCTTCTATTCCAACACGTTCATCAGCACCACAAATCACCCGGTGACTCACCGGCGTCTCGCTAATTTATGATCACAGGTCTGTGCCATCCGAGATGAGCAAGCTCTTCTCCTGTGAGGTGACTTAGTCCCACAAGCCATTCACTTTGCATGGACGGACGCCGAATGCTGATGGAGCGGCTCCAACAAACGGCATCAGATGGCGGAGACATAAGGCATTGTTGACGTGTTGAGGCATTCAGAAGCTTTTAATTGAGTAATTGTTGGCCTTTTTTTGTTTTTTTAAATCAAATTGTGAAACAACTGCATGTACAATGCAGCAGTGAGGAATAATGTAAAAGGAGATGATGACATCGAATATGGAGACAAACTTAAGCACTACAACAGTCGCAGACTATCAATAAAAGAGAAGCTTTGTGAGTGGAGCTCATCTTACATCATGGACAGATCCTCAGTACATTAGAAGGCGAACACGGAGAGTCGCAGTCACACATACTCATATTAACAACTATGTAGAATTTAAAAGTCGATAATGAACCTCAAACTCATGTTTTGTGATTATGGGATGAAGCTGCAGAACAGCCACACACGCACAGGTAGAATATGCAAACTCGACACAGTGTCGATGCCCGTCTCGCTCTGAGGTAAGAGCTAAACCGTTACACCACGAAACAAACCACTGAGCACAAACTAACACAAAACTGTAGGGATTTAAAAAAAAAAAAATGTTGTGAGGCAGCTGCAGTTAAAGAAATCAATTCATGGCTGTGACAGCTGTCAGCTTCAGAGTCCAACACGGTTCGCTCTGCTGATGGAGACTTCTGTTCCTCCAGAATAATGTCAAGGAGACGCCGCATTACATCAAGCCCCATGGTGCCACGATGAATAAAGCATGAGGGGAAACACGGGGAAAGTTGTTGGCTTCGGCAAAGAGATGCAGCCACTTCTGCCTGACCTAGATTTCGGGGAGTAATTTTGTCTGCTAATGCGTTCCCCCCCCGTCATTCTCTTCGTTCGCTTTCAACGTCTCCTAATTTATTCCTCAGAGCTGATGGACGGCGTCCAAATGGCGCGCGAGGCCAGACATATACAACGCATGGCTAAGATTCTCTCTCACTTACTGTTCGGGAGGCAGATGCAGGAGAAAAATGTGTATTTTCCATTCAGTGTCAGATCCACGCTTCAAGGAAACTGTTTTTTGTTTACATTGCTGGAATGATTCACATAGCTCGCCGCTGGAACCACGCCGGGATTAGGTTATGTGGAAACTATTTTGACTGGACAAACACTTGCAGGCCTAATTGTAGCCAAACTGGTCCTTTGAAACCAATTCTGTGCCGATTGTTGAACACCTCTGAACTAAAATGTGTCTGTTCTGTATTGTCAAGTTCAGATTTTCTGATTCATAGTTCAAGAACATTGTCACGTCCTACATTCAAACTTCATTTGATTAAAATGAGCCATCTTAGCATTTCTCTCTCTCTCTCTGTGATGCAGCTGTATTTTATTAACTCCTGTCATGAAAGTCTTATCGGAGTGTGTGTAATTTGACACCCGCCTCATTGTGTAGACAGCTGCGACTCTTCCTCAGTCTGAAAACCATTTAAATCTGTGGAAAAGTGACATCCGTTAATCTTCACACAGCTTTGAAAACTGGGCTTCTTTTGCTAAATAGTGACCACAATGTGTGGTTAACGTCTCAGTTTGTCAAGACAATCTGCGATTAATAAAGTATTCTATTCAATGTTTAGGGGAAACGAGAGAAATAATGTTTATACAAGAGCCTGGGTGCTATTGCTCCCGATGCAACATTGTTTGATTGTATAAGTGTTAAAAATGATCATAAGACAAGTCTGAACTGATCAGCTGGATCACTCCACAGCAACACAAGAACAATTGGAGCACCGTCACGGGTCTGTGATCACATGGAGGAGATGCTATTAGAGGTCAGGGTTCAAATGTACTTGAACTTCCGTGTTTCAGTGGAAGTTAAACTTGCCATGTTCATGTGTCTCTTCCCTTGCATCATCCTCGGACTTGTCAACAGACAATTTGCAGTTGTGAAGTCTGAAGGCTTGAGGTATGAATCTGTAGCGGAGACTGTTTGTTCTGCACCTCAGGCTGTCCAGAGGCCAGCAGAGAGAACTGTCCCTGGTGTGTGTGGTTTCTGAATATGTTTTTCTCTAACGACAGACAGAGTTTGGCACTAGTCATGTCCTTGATGGATGGAGGAGAAGTCCTGGTAATCTTCTCTGCCGTCCCTCAGCTCTCTCTGGAAGCCATTCCAGTCCGCTGCTGTTTAACCAAAAGTACTTATTGAAATATAAATGTCTAAATAGATTTTTTTTTTTTCCCTTGCGTTTGTCAGATGGGTGAGCAGTGAACCTCTTAGGAAGTGTTTATGTGAAGGCCACGCATGGATAGATGCTCTTTCCTCCTCCCGTCTCCAGCGCGGCCGACATAAACAGAGTGATGTTTTTTTTGTTTTTTCCTCTTGCAGCGGTCAGAAGGACCAAGGGTTAAAAGGTCACAGCAACGTCAACGAGAGGCGTGTGTGCGCAGCTCCGAGCCACGTCACACATCCTGGGCAGTTAAATGTAGGGCAGCAGGTCGATTGCATCTGAAGATTTCTGCCGACCCGTCACAGCGTGAGCATTTTCATAAATTGATTTCTTCCAGGAAGCGTAATGACATTGTCGGGGGAGGAGGAGAAGGAATTATTTAAACAGGTCATCTAAGCCCCCTGACATATTACCACAGCACCGTCTGTCAAGTTGTTCGCGACACGTTGAACCTGAAACACAATCTCTTTACAGAAAGACGTCATCGTTTTTAAGCCTTGACAATCATGCAGAAAGCCCCGCCAGCCATCCTTGGTGCTTTCCTTCCCTCCGTGTTGAACCGCTGGACAGTCTGAGTAAACATGTGTGCATTATCATCAATATTCAATGGCACAGTCACCGAGCTCCGGGGGGGATACGTAGGCATCAGGTCTGCTAATATGTAACTAACCTCAGGATGTCCCTTTGATCCACAATATGGATTTTATCGTCTGCGCTGCGAAAACAAGGCAAGAATGCAGCTGTTTTCCCCGATAACATGGATTCACAGCTGTTTCCATCTGCAGACTGGATGGAAATACATTCCTGTATAAGGTATTTTACCCAAATAGAAAACTCTGTCCTTAAATCTCACAATTATACAGAAAAAAACCTGATGATCAACTTACTTCGTCGAGGGTCTCAGCATGTTCTCCTACAAACCAAAAACATAGCGGGATTTGTGTAGAAACCAGTGTGTGCAGTCAGCTGGGATCGACTGCGTAAAGAAAATAGATGGAGTTTGATGTTGTAATGAATCTCATTTGCTCCTTAAAAAAAAGGCACATTAATTACAATTCAGCTTCCAAACAATGCAGTAATTTTTAAATAATAAACGCTAAGCGCCATAGTATAAATTTAATGCATTTATGTATATATTTATCATATTGTGCATATTTGAAAATACTACAAAAAGTAGATGGATCCAGTCACCTTCTGTATTGCACAAAATGTATTTTACAACTTCGAATAGAAAATAGTTTGGATTTCTTCATTATATGTTTCTCAAGACATTTATTCCACAGGTTTCTTAAAGGTTCCCTATTGTGCAAAATGTATTTTATAATGGCTTTCTATCAGGAATATGAGTCCCAGAAGTGAATAAAGTCCTTCATCTCCCTCACTTTTAGCGAATGTGCGCTCATATAGGCAATTTAGAGATTTTCTCTTCATGATGTCATGCAGGGAAATAACAACTCCCCCTGGTTGTGGATACACACCCTTCCACGGGGCCATGAAAACTTCTGAAGATTACTGATTTACTGAATAAAGTCAAAATAATATGACAAACCGTTAGCCCTAGCTAGCAGGAGCTAGCATTAGCGACATGGTAGTAACTATAACACACTGCCTATCCTGGAATGTCCTGCTGCAGCTGCAGAGTCTGAGCTTCTTCAAGACTTTCTCCTTCTGCTTCAAACTGGTCTGTTTGAAAAGCAACGTTTTAACGAGCCACAGTGACAAATCCACCTTAAAAACCATTAAAGGTACAGGAAAGCTGCGTCTTCTGCCTGAGAGTAGCGTGGACAGACGCAGAACCAGCCTGTTCTCAGCAGAACTCACTAGAGGGTTTTTTTTTTGACTGGATGAAATTCAGGACCAATGCTGGATTTGGGGAAATACAATGTTGTTGGTCCTCTGACACTGGCGTGAAATTGTTGAAAAATATGAGACCCTTTAAGTAAATTCGTTATCCGTTGGTTTTAAAAGAGTTCTCCGTGTACATCCTTCGGTTCTGCTGATCCTGGTTGAATGAAGACCTCAGAATTCAATGGCAGCATGTTTTAGACGTCTCACGACTCCAACACAAGCCGAGATGTGTCTGTTTAGAGCACAAAAGCTGCTTCGGTCTGAAAATTGACATTTACTCCAGTTGTAGTGTCTGTACACGCCGGCTTAGGGGAACACATTTTAACAGTTTGCTGTTGTGCTTCATTGAATCGGTGGTCTGAGTAATGACTGTCACACACACACACACACACACACACACACACACACACACACACACACACACACACACGCAGGAGGCTCGTCTGGTTCCCCGCTGCAGCCCCCTGGAGGGCCTCACTGTCTGTGACATTTGAGCCACGGGGTGATGCCACACCGCCAGAAAGAGACACAACAGTGCGCGCCCATCCAGAGGGGACGACACGCGGCTCACCCCTCAACTCCGGCCAACAAATAATTCATACCGCTAACATTTACTTTGTTCAAACGCTGTACGGCTTTTATCCGACGCCCTGTCTGCGAAGCTCAAAGTACATTTTCCAGGGGAACGAAAGGTCTAAATGCGGCGCCGAGGCAAATACTAGTAAATATGGTGAACGTTTGACATAGCACAGAATAAAGACAAAGAAAGCGTTTGAGATTAAATTTCATTTGATAAAACAGGTGTCAGTGATCTCCAGCGGCGAAACCTTACGCTCCACCAGGAAGCCTCACATTTTGGCACAGAGGACGGAGGACACTGTGAGACGCCCACGCCTCCATTTCCAGAAATAATGCAAGATTGCGTCACACGAATTGGGCATAACCTTTTTCCTCATTTCTTTTTTTATTTAAAAACTGCTGGGCTGAACACAGTTGAACCTTCAAATTAGAAAAGAAATCACTGAATATAAAAAAAAAAAAAATAGATGAAATAACTGGAGGAATGAGCCGATCAAAATTAATTCCTTATCTTCTTCAGGGGTCTGGTCGAGGGCCGCATTTCGTCCAGTCCATGGGCGAAGGCACAGCTTTCAGCCTGCAGGGGGCAGCCCTGAGGGTGGTTTGCGTGAAACCAGCACAGGCGGGTTTTCAGGGCGCCGGGGGCGGCGGGCTTCCTCTTGGTGTCGACCCGGGTCGACCTCTTCTCCCGCCAGTCTCGTATGTAGACTCTTCCTCCTTCCACTGAGAGCCACAGAAACAAAAACCTCCAATTAAATAAAACCTCTCCGGGGAGCAGCAGAGATGTGGAGTTATGCGTCGTGTTCGCTACTTCTGAGATGTGGTTTAAAAAAAAAAAAAAAAATTTCACAATTAGCTTGGTGGGTTCGTGGGCCAGACTGGAGCCTCTTGCGGCCTCTTTTTGGCCCACGGGCGTCATGTTTGACACCCACGCACTAAATGTCCAATTCCCAATTTGTACAAGCCAGTATAAAGGCTTGTTCTCATAGAAATGAGAAGTGGTGTTCATACTCTGTGTGGATCAGAGCCCAAATAAATAAAACAAGCCCGCGAGTCACAGAGATTTGTAATCATAATGGTGATGTTAATAATATCAAACCTAAAAATATCAACAGATGATGTGCTGGATTTCTTTCAAATAAAATAACACAAACACATACACACGCAAAAACACAAGCAAATATCAAACCGGTCAATCACGCAGCAGTAAAAATATCTTAACGACGTCAAAAGTTAACAGCTTTTTAACAAAGTCAAACCAAAGAAAATGTCCAGTGACGACAAAGACGTGTTGTTGATGCCAGAGGTCAGAGGTCAGAGGAGAATGGACAGACTGGTTTGAGAGGAAACAGGAGCTCAAGTATCCACTCTGTGTCTCTGAACACAACGTACTTAAAACATTGAAGACAGAGTTCAAGCTAAGGCCAGGAAACTACAGACACAACAGAAGATTAGAAATGTAGTCTGATGAGTGTCACTTTCTGTTGAGAGGGGATGAAACAGGATTTCCAGCCTGAAGATATTGAATCCATACCAACAAGTATCACCACAGTTTTGAAGGAAAAAGGAGATTTGATCATATTTCAGTTTATTCAGGCTCACTGGTGTTGTGTCATTATAAGGTAATTCACTTTTTCATCATGTTTCGATGATTGTTTGATTTCTTATTTCAATAATAAAGCACTTTGAATCTGTTGTTACTTGTTCCTGTCCATCATTTCTAATAGACAAGGTTGAATTGAATTAGATAGAAATTATAATTTATTACATTATAGAACTTGTAAAATCTTCCGTATATACAGCGGCTCTAATTCAGCTCATCGCAGAGTGACTACTCTCACTTTACACGCCATTTCATCTAAATTCTAACGTGTGTCGCCAAAGTACCTCTGAAGACTTGATGGTTGTTCTTCAGAAGCGTCTGAAGGCCTCCGCACTCTTTCTTCAGCAGCGGCAGGGTTTCCTGTTCCAACAGCCCGACAGCCTCGCTCACAGAAAGGCTTCCTGAGGAGGAGGAGAGAAGATGAAAGTCAGGGAGGAAAAAAAAAAACCAAAAAAAAGGGAGCAGGAGGGGATCTATCGACGTTCCTGTCATTGATGTATCAACACGCAGCTTTAGGCACGCACAGAAATCTTTTTTTTCCCCCTCCATGGCGTTGTGCAATCGACCGCTCAATGCAACACGTATATCTGGATTATTTGACTTGAATAGTGGAGGACGAGCGCAGCAACCACTGTCTTTCTGTGAAATGGACTGATCTGAAGCGGCTCCAACAACCTGTCACAGCAGCCGACGTTCATCTTACCGCTGCTTCTCCCGGCGGCTGGCGGAGCGCGAGAGCCCCCCCCCCCCACACACCCACACACCCTCCCCCTCCCGGTGCGACTGATATTTCACATACCAGAGAGAAGAAGAAAAAAAAGAGGGGTAATTGAAAAATAGCTAGAAAGGAGTCAGCTGGAATGCAAGTGGATAGAATGGCGCTCACGGCGCTCCACCGTTGGGGCGACTCTTCCTGAGGTTTCCAGTATTTTTGGCTTTGCCCTTTCTACCCCCAGAGGAGAATTCAATTAGGGTTGACCTTTGGTTCACACAAATGACAACCCCCCTCCCCTCCTCCTCCTCCTCCTCCTCCTCCTTTTTGCGCTGACATATTGGAGAGGGCCACGCAACAGGATTCCTAATACTGATTTGTGGCAATACTTGACCGACATTTGAACTCATCACACTGGATAGTTTCAAAATAAAACACGGCGTCTCAGAACTCTCGTCAAAACCCCTAACAATGTGTTTGTCTGCCACTATAATACAAGAAAGCCTATTGTCTACACGATTACACCCTAAATTTAGTTGGTCAAATTGGTGATTAAATCCCAGGAAGATGCAACGCGCTCCATGTGTGAAACTGCCGTCCAGCAGCTGAGATGTCCAGGGAACTCCAAGGCCTTAATATAATATCAATACACCATTCAGAGCTGCCCTTTGCTGCCCGCGATGTTAATGGGGATTAATGGGAGAAGGACAGTATTGACGGAGCGGATTCAGCTCGGACGAAGAGCAAACAATTATTAATGGCTTGGCTGGATGTACAGTCGGACTTGTTTAAGGGTGAAAGTCCACCGTGAGATTTTTTTTTTTTTTTTTTTTTTAAAGGACTGCAAAGAGCTATGAAATCTGTGAGTGGAGGAATTTTACCTGCTGACGAGGAGCTCAACTTTAACGCAACTGTATAAAAATGTATTTGACACTCAAAAACACAGATGTCTCTATTCTAATCTAAGAAATAAAAGTTAAAAGAAGAAAAAAAAGATTCCTGAAAAATCTACTCAAGTAGAGTAACAAAGTCAAAATAGTTATTCGCCACCTGTGCGATCCTTCAGCAGATGGTCTTCTTACTCAGTGACGACTTGCTTTAGACTGCTGGAGAATTGAGTCCAAGTGAAAATCAAGTTTGACTCACATGGTTTTTTTTGTTTGTTTTTCATGTTCACCTGAAAAGCTGTCATGTCTTTTAAAAGAGGCGTTTGCCAGCGAGCGGCTGTGAAGAATGTCAGGGACGCGCCGTCGTCACACTGAACACAAACCGCCGGCTGCCTTGCCTCGTTTGCCTTCAAAAACAGATTCATGATTTCTCGATAATCAAACCCGTCCATTTCACGGCTCCACCGCATCCGAACCAAAGGTCTCGGCGGGCCCCTCGTCAGTCCTTTCACTTTTCCCTCCGTCCAGCTGCACTCTCCTCCTCGCCCCACTCTGGTGCACTGCCGGGATCATCTTGCTGAATTAAACCTTCTTTGCTTGATTGCCAAAGTCGTTGACTCACTTGCCTTCACGCTATCCCGAGTTACACTTTACAACCCGGTGAGTCACTCGTCTCTCGAGGTCAAAATCAAGCGGAGGAACTGTAAGAGCTGTACGACTGATGACTGATGAGATTTAATGACGCTGATGTTTGCCGTCAGGCTTTACGAAATGACCTGCTTGCCATTCTTTAAAAGGACAGATTTGGTCAATAAAATGTCAGGAAATTGTTGAAAATGCCATTTTACAACCTCATTTTTCAGTTGTTTTAAAGTGCTTACCGATTTTCTGAAAACAAAAAAAAGAGACGCGAGATGTGCCCCTAATTAAAACGCTGCATCTCAGTGTGTCGTACTGCACCTCTAAATATCGAACGAGAGACGCATGTCGGATGTACATGACATGGAATAAAGACATGGAGTCTTTATTCCTCTGCACGGTTACATAACTTCATGTGCTCAGTCAGCAGCGTGGCGTAACCCCCCCCCCCCCCCCCCCCCCCCCGAGCTGCAGGAGCCGGCTTCACACGGCAACTGCTCGAAATGCACGTTTATTTTAGCTCCAATGCACAGGTGTCACGCCACACCACGCCAGAGATTTACTTATGTAATCAGAATATAGCAAATGTCTTCAATGGAGAAAAAAAATGGTTTATTCTGTAATATGGACTGCAGAATTCAAACTTAAGTTGATAATTGGGACTTTTTTTGTGGTGGTAATGTTGGTGAAATCGACTTAAAATGAAAGATTTGATGCACTGAGACACAAGTTAAGAAACCTACAACTTGTTTGAAACCACAAATGTGACATTTCAAGCCTTCAATGCTGTGGACGATGTCGCTACAAGACAAATGGTGTCAAATTGTTTATCACCATTTTTCAAATTTTAACCCAATTTTTGAGCCCATCTATCCTCTATAAGGCTTAACCTTGTTCAGGAACATTATCAGAAATGTATTTATATTACTCCTATTAGTTTAACAAATTCCAATAATCTCTCACAAGCAGTGAGAATTAGTTTTGTAACTATAACATACGTTAATGTTAGTTTGAAAGAAACGGGGAACGGGGTTCAACGGAACCACATTCCCTTGTTTTTGTCAGTTTTAAAGCCGAATGTATTTAACTTTTTTAACAGGTAGAGGAAAAGAAACAACCAAATCTGATTTTTCGACAAAAGCCAGGAAGCAAAATCCAGTCAGAAGCCTGTTCAAGTTTCGCGTAAATGTCAAAAACAAGCAGAGGAACATTTGTAAAATGCCGCCAGTTTCTGAAGACAAATTGAGGAAAGGAGAAACTAAATCCAGGGGCTCGTTCGGTGACTCTCCTGGATGTGTTCAGCATCGGCAGGCTCACCCTGGATTTAGCCTTTGTTCTTACACAGCAGATAACTGGTAGGAATACCTCAATACAAATGCATACTCATGCATAAATCATAGATGGTGGTGCATTATTCATCCAGTCATCTCTATACAGAGTTACAGCCTGCCTTTATTCACTCCGCCTCATATTTTATACCTCTGATTTCGCCGCTGATAGAGATTTTTCCCTTTTAATGATCGTGTGTGTGTGTGTGTGTGTGTGTGTCGGCTGGGAGCAAAGGCACTGACAAAGGTGATGAGTGGGTGGAGTGTGTGTGTGTGTGTGTGTGTGTTTGAAAGAGTGTGTGCATGTGTGCGTATGTGTGTGTGCGACTGTGCACTGTGCAGAGCAGGAAGTGGCTGGTGGAGGGTGAGATGCAGAGTTCAAAGTGGTGTCGTGAGACCCTGCTGACTGATGGGGGTGGTGGGGTTGCGGGGTGGTGGGGTTGGGGGGGGGTGAGATGGGATCAGATGAGATGACATAAGCCAGTGACACGAGGCGCGAGCAGCCAGAGGAACATTTAAAAAGGCACCGAGATGAAGTGTGAGAGGCACATTCACGGGCACAACGCAAGAGGTTTTGGTTTAAAAGTAGATAAATGTGAATATATAAATCTCATGTTTAACGTGGCTTTCATACACAACAGTGTTGAGTCCCTGTAACATCATGCCATCACTTTTTTACGCAGCTATCGAATGTCGAGAACGTTTCATTTATGGCTGTACAAGGTACATGATCATGTACAAGATAACTTCATCTGGACTTCTTAGAACTTAAAACTTCCTTCCAGGATGAACACATGCTGGTTTTCCCCTCCAATAACAGATTCATGTTTTTTTTTTTCCCTTTGACACTAATTCTAGCAATATTTAATCTTTTTTTCATGTATTTTTAACACTTTCAACATTTTATGCATGTCCACTATTTCATCCACTTTAGATAAGGGTTAGATCACTTTTATTTGTCATCATTTTACCAGTTTTTCCTGTTTGATTAAGTACTTTTAGCTATTTCAACCATTTTTAGTAATCCAGGCTGTTTCGCCATTTTTACCAGTTTTTTAGCCAAGAGATGAGAGAATTGGTAAAAAAAAAACAACAATGTGGTATGCACATAAAATAAAAAATGCAAGCAAAATGCTTATTTCCATCGAATTTTCTGGAAGTTTCAGCTGCAGAAGCGCTGAAGAGCCATGTTAGTAGTTTTTATTTTGCTTGTCGTTTTTGTATTCGAGGTCCAACTTCCTTCTTCTAATATATCCACGATCTCTCCTCTCCAATCAATGCAGGCCTCACTACCGTCACAAACCTTTGATTTAACTCTTGATGCTGCACATAAGCCCGGGCATCAATCTCCCAATTCCTAATTGCTGTTAATTAGAAACACAAACTTTATTTTCTTTCGTCTTCTGTCACCTCCTCGTTGCGCCGCAGAATGTTTTAAGATTTCAGTGTCAAGACATTTGCAACTTTCCTCGACTTCACAGGTTTCTCTGCCCCTTATTTTTACATTTAAATTAAAGTACAGCTTCCTCGCCACGGCCGCCACAAAGTAATGACTTGAGGAATCCCCGATGTAAACATTGATAAAACCTGGATCGGCGCACCTCACAGACGATCCGTCCTATTTTGGATTTCATCCGAAGCTGTTCCGCCGCTTCGGCGGCGCCTCGCGTCCGGGGAGATTTGTGGTAATTATTTATTTCCTCTCGAGTGTTTTGCGGCCCGCCGCCGGATCTTACCTCCGCCGTTCCAGTCGTCGCAGGACGCTGCGCCGTCATCCGCGGTCATGCTCAGAAGAGCGCCGGCGACCCGCAGGACGACGCCGTCGACCAATTCTCGCGGGAGCGCGGCGCAGTTCCGGACCGCCTCGACCTTGTCTCGGGGCTGAAACCCGGCTCCCCAGGTGCTGTCGCCGCCCGCGTTCCCACGGCAACTGTCCTCATCACTTGTCACGTCCGACCTTTGAACTGTGACCCCGGGGCCAGGCTGGCGGCTGAGGATGTAATGAGCCCGTCGCCGCTCTGCCTCCGTCTCCTCAGACAGCCGGTAGTTTCTCGACTTCCCGACCAGACACACCTGCAGGTGGGAAGAGCTGAATGTCGGGAACGAGGACGGACCTCAACACACCTCACACACACACACAATGCAAACACGGCCCATCACAGAGCATCAAAACTAAACAAAAAGCTGTTTACCGTTTATTTTCTATAGAAGAGATGTCCTAAAAGCTTCAAATTAAATTATGTTTTCCACCATCAAAGGCTTGTTTTGATTAAGCGCCATCTGTGTGTTCGGGTCTCTTAAAAGCTCAGCCGAGGTTTCCCCCATTTTCACCGCGAGCTGCAAAACATGTCATTCAGGTTCTGCTTTCAGGCTTTAAAATCAACAAACACTTTTTACTGGACGGAGAGAAGATTCAGCGCGCGTTTTCTTTTGCGTTCGCTCCGTTTCCTCCCAACTAGAGAGCTTTAGTAAAATAATTCATGCTTTGTCTTCAGCCTTGACAAAAGAAGGAAAGTGTCTTTATAAGATGAATAATATGGGCTGAAGACATCTGCACTGCGTGCACAAAATACTACTCATTTTTACTGGGAAGATAAGGAGTGGGGGAGATCTTTGCTAATGCTTGTTTTGGAAGAGTAAAAAGATGGCGAACCGCAGCTGATGAACTGCATGAGTCACACGTGTTTACTATGAAGCTCCCGGTTGGTTTTTTTTATAAGCCTACCCTCTTAGTGGATGGGATTCTCAGGCAGTCTTCTTCGGTGTTGAAGCCACAGACTCGGCTGACCTCGGAGATGAAGTCGATGTATTCCTTATACTGGGACTTCTTACACTGGCGCCTCTGGTATTTTGCATAGAAGTCGAAGAAACAACAGGGGAGGACGAAGTACCGGCAGGAGGAAGACGACCTGCGACATGAAAATCACAGTCAATGTGAAGTGGGTGGAGGTGCTGCTTGGTGCAACGCTGGAGGCATTTTCCACCGTTTTCAAATGGAAACTTGTTCACCAAAGAGCCAGAAGGAGGAATATCTGAAAGACTGAGCGCCCTGGCTGAGGCTCAACGTCGCCATCAGGTGGGCGACCGAGAACAAAAGCACACATGCACATCTTCCCCCATCATCCCCCATTCCTCCCTCCCTGCCCAATAATGTTATTCCAAATTGGAGAGATCAGCTGCCACTTGAGCTGCTGAGCGTGATTGTGTCCCCTGATGACTTGCCTGGCTGCCATAACGGGGATCCACGGCGTGAGCTCGTCCGAGTGGTTCCCAATCAGCCAGTCCGTACCCGGGAATAAGAAGCTCTCGCCGGGAGTAATTGCCTTTTCCTGAAATAGCAAAGACCCAAAGAAAAAAAAAAAAAAAGCACAAGAGCTCCTGAGAGCAGGGACGACACACGCAGGCTTGATTTAATTCAGAATCACTTAATGGAAATTGTGGAAATGGAAAACCTTTTTTTTTTTTTTTTCCCCTTAACTTGAAACTTTTAATGCGACGCAGAGCAGACACTGCGGGGAGGTTTAGGGAAGCTCATGCAACTCCTCTGGTTGCTTTTGTGTGGATTCACCTTTCCATCTCGACGACACACACAATAACCGCATTTCTACTCGATAGGCTGATCTAAACATTTTCATCACGGCGATGATGCGATCTGAGAGTAACGAAGGTTGCGAGGTTCGCCGAGCTTGGCGGCGGCCCCGGGGGCCCTCAGATTGTTCCACCAGACCCGCTCCGCTGAAGTCAGTCAATAATGGATGACCTGAAATGGAAGCAGTCAGCAGCGTCTTGTCAAATGAGCGACGGCGGCCAGACGGGGGAAGGACATCAAAGTGCTCCGCGTTTTCGGGGTTTGTCTGGAAATCAGTGTTTGTTCACAGGAATCCGAGCGCGAGCTGATCGCCGGGATGAAATCGACCACGTGACCTGCTGGAAGACGCACGCAGAGCGATCATTAGACGGGAGTCTCTCAGGAGACCCCGCAGCACTGAATGTTTGATTATATTTGCGATAAATGGTGTCATCACGAGAACGCGCTTCTCCTCGGAGACGTTACGAGTTCAATCTGAGGCTGAATCTGCTTTTCTTTATCAAATACTTTTCTTAAGTATGTACATATTAATGTTTGTTTGGAAGTGTTTTGTATTACTGCACCTTGAGGATCAAATTTCCAGTTTCTCACATTACACAATGAAGACATTATTTACTATTTTTCATTTCTCATTTGTGTATTAATTTATTCTTTGACGGCTTTTAATGTGTTTTATGTTTTGTACTGTTGCACCTTGAAGACAGCACTTCCGTCCATCTTGTAATTGGCACAATGAATCATTCTATTTGTTCAGTAATTGATTAAATTATGCGTTGGCGTTGTTTGGATTATTGCATCTTGAAAATTTTACTTCCAGTATTGATCATGTAACTTGTGTTGAAGACATTGTGCTGCATTCTGTGAATCTGAAATAGTTCATGTATCCCGTGCAGGAAGAACTAAAACGGTTTCCATTAAAATGTGAAACTATTATCCACTTAATCGCAGCACAAAGCCATAATAGCAGTGAGGGGGCGACGGAAGCTGAAAAGACAGCTGCTGCTGCACATGAACGGTGTCTCCCCGCTTCCATCGGTTCAGGCGAAAAGATAATAACATACTGCATTGAGAAAAAAAAAAGAAAAAAAAACTGAAAATAGTTATGATCCCGCCTTCTTCCTTCTGCGCTCGCTCACCTCCAGCACAGTCTGGGGGCCGTACATGTCCCAGATCCTCCTCCTCCGGACGTCGATGCCTTTCCCGGGGTGCTGCAACACAAGACGGCGCGGCGATCAGCCAGTTCACACTCTGATTGCTCGTGGAAATTTCGATTCCGCCTGTCCCCGTGCGCGATTGGCGAACGCGATCGTCACGGTGCGGCGGATTGAAAGATATTCACAGACACGAAGCCGCCTCACCTGGACTCGCACCGCCTCCGCGGTATTGATTTTCCTGCCGGGGAGGATTTGGTTGATTGAAAGATCTCGGCTCTACGTAATCAATTCACACTTTCAGTCAATTCTCACACGACGGAGTGACGAGCTGGGATTAGACTGAAGGAGTGGATTATATTCAAAATTGTGACATTATTATTTCCCGCGCGGTTCATGTGGGTGACGCTTGTATTTATTGTACGGTCACTGTGTTTAACACCGACGCTCTGGTGACTCACGGTCGATAGAAGCACCTGTTGACCTTCATGCAGCCGGGAAGAAACGGGGTCAGCGGCTACTTCACCTGTCAGCCATGAAATGCGATGACGTTTTCGACAAACGTACCGATTCCTGTGTGGCTCCTATATATAATGCGATCCTATGAATAAGAAAACACTGACTAATAATAAAACTAGAGATAAACTGTCACAGAAAGAGAAAATGTGAATTTAGATAGTAAAATCCCTTTAGTGAAAACTACAAACAGGTGATGAATTCCATTTATCTGAATGTACATCAGAAATAACAAACGTGGGGGAAAAAAAACAATTATTTGTGTGGAATTGGGTAAATGACCTTGTTTTTGTCCATAAATAGTAGAACTTAACACTGTCATTATATCAGTTATCTCATATCACACTTTAATAAAAAAGTAAAATGGCATGTGATTAATTGTTTATACATTAGATTGAATATGTTTACGTGCATTTAAAATTTAAGTTCACAATGCGATGAAAGGAAAACAATGTTATTAATTTATGGAGAATAGGTGACATAAGAAGTTTGACTACTTCACACTTTTTGGACACGCATAAGCACCGGAGCCTTGTGGTGTCATTTTTGTTCCACTTTTGTTTTAAATCATGTTGTTTTGTCAAACGGAATCTCTTAAAAAGCTATCGCAAATTTATTTTTTTCATTTCACATGTTCAAATTCTTTTAAATACTTGGATGCAGAAGCTTCAGATACATTTTCTTGTCACTGAATAAACTGACAAAAGACACTGTGTTGATCTAAATGATTCTAATTAATGCCACCATTGAAAGATTCTGTATTGTACAAAAATCTCAAACATTTGATGACAGCATGATTGCTCAGAGGATATTCGGGTCTTTTACTTTAATAACCAAGGACGAAACCGGCTTGTTGAAATCCAATGTTATAAGATCCCGTTTGATGGATTTCCTGTGCAAAACAAGCACAGATTTGAGTCTGAGAGAAATAAAGTGCAGTTCCATGACACCTCGCGATGAGACCTTCCCCTCCAGCTGCTAACTCACCCCTTCGTTTGTCAGGATGTGAACCAGGAGGCCGTTTCCACAGCCCAGATCCACAAAGGACTGTCGGGCAGTCAGGCCGCTCTCCGCTCTCTCTCCGTCCCACAGCACCTGCAGACACGGGGACCAACACTCGTGTTGCTGTACGGCCCGCCAGCTCTCCGTCACTCTGGCGAAATCCAATTAACAGCTGCCGCGCGACACCTGCTGCCACTCACACCCTTTCACCTGCCTCTGGCGTGCGCTACGAGACGGTTCACGGGGGTCAAAGTCATCGCTTCGCACTCACATCGACTGACCCGACGTGTGACAGATAAATGTGATTTTCACCTGCGTGTATGCTGAACGGCGGCACAGGAGCATTTGTCAAGTCACACATCAGCCATTAAACAACGGAACCGGACCCACCAGGAGATACGTGGCGATTGCAACATCCTCATACACAAACTTCTCAGGATCCGTCACCTCTGGCCACACCTGAAAACAGACAAACAAACAAAAAAAAAAAAACAATTCAGAAAAATGAACAAACAGAAGAGCGAACACTCCTCAGAAGACATTTCCATCACCTTCACCATGGCCTTGTACTTGTCCTTCAGCTGCTGGTACACGAGGCTGTACTTCTCCACCGGTAGAAGAGACAAGGTGCTCTTGAACTCGCTGCTCTTGCACTCGGCGGCCCAGCGCCGCAGCTTGGGCAGCAGGTCGGACGACAGCCAGGGCAGTTTGGGGTAGGCGACGCCGTCGGAGAACCAGCCGTCCACTGCCAGCACATGGAGCTCCAGGGCCCTGGAGGAAAGATTACAAATACTGCCAGTAAGTACTATTTAAAAATAAATGGACAGGATGTAGAGTCTGATCAGGAATATTACTTCAAAAGGGATGAGATCCCTCATGTTTCGGGAAAAAGTGTTCTGTGACTGTGTTGCTTTGCAACCAACTGTAATTCTTCATCACTGTTTATACTTGTTTGTACAGAATGAACCCAGACTGTTCTGTTTTTACTCAATTTCTCACTTTTAGTTTTACCTTTCCACTGATTGCTCACATACACACACATAAAATAAATAAAAAAACAACTTAATGTGGTTTTACATAAAGAAATACAGTGAAATACTGTCGTCACAAAAAACCCGGGCAAAATGATCACAAGACGAAATGACTTAGTAGGTTCTGTAAAAAGACATGAAGTGTACTTTCATCACTTTTTCTTGCCGTTGCATGTAAATGTTGACTTTTTATTTCTACATTTATTTCTTTTATTGAGAATAACTGTGTATTACCATGATTATCTCATCCTGTATAATAAAATATGCGAGTTTAATGTAATATAACAGATCGTCCTGACCATTTGAAATTAGATTAACATGTATTTAATATTTAATGTGAATAAAATATTCATGCTTTTTTTCCAGCTCTTTCCACACTCAAATAAACTATTCCGAACAAATGTAAATTGTTAATTGAAAAATCACTCTGGAAGTTTTACTATTTGACATAAATTACTTGGAGTATCAAATATTGTGCTCACCATTCGTCACAGTCCTTGCTGTGGAGCTGAATCTGATAAATGTTGCTCTTCTTAAAAGACACTTTTCCTTCGTCATCCTCTTCAAATGGAAAAAAAGTCACCCGTTGTCCTGCAAAATCTACAGAAGGCAAGACAAATTTACTTCCATCCCATTGTTTTTAGCCTTAAAGAGGAAAGGTTAAAGGTCAGTGTTCATCTTGACTCCATGTCACGCAACACAACAAATCAAGACAGAAATCTCACACCTGAAATTCAATAACAAAATCAGCATACTAACATCCGAAAACTGTTGCAAGAATGAAAAGATTCAGAGAATCTCTCCTCTGGCTGCCTGTGTGGCAAAGGATCCACTTCAGAATCTTACTCCTTGTCTATAAAGCTTTGAATCTCAGGCCTGAATACATCTCAGATTTACTAGTAAAATATGAAACAACAAGATCTCAGGATGAGGTTTACTGGTTTAGAGACAGAAGTACATCAGACCATAAAACACTCTTATTTGCAAGTTCAAATAAACAATAGATTTGACTTATTTTGTTATCTCTATCCTAATTAAGCTTTTACTTCATTCATTTTCATTTCTTAGTCCCTATTTTTTTCATAATCTTAATACTGAGGAATAAGACTCTCAATTGCCTTGCGTTAATATATTTATTGTATTAGCATTGTGTCTGAATAGTGATCTAGAAATATATCAGCCTTGCTTTGCCTAAAACAAAGTGATGAAGAAAGGTATAAAAATAAGAAAAAACAACTAAGATAAATGTGATCAAAGAAGTAATATCTAATGTTTATTTGAAGGCCTGAGCAGATAAGTGTTTTAAGGCCTGATTTTAAAGAAGATGTACCTTTCAGTATAACTTCTTTGTGCAGGGTTGTTCCGTAACAGTTCACTTTGGGGATGAAGGTTCTGATGCTGGAGCTCCATGTGTTGTTGTTGTTGTGGTTTTGATGGGCGCGTGCAGGCGAATCACCACCACCGGAGAGGAAACACAGCACGTCCTCACAGAGCCGGTGGTTCCCCCGGTGGTCCCGCAGCAGTACCCGCAGCTCCTCTCGGCCCACGTCCCTGCTCTCCGTCTCTTTCGCACCGCAGAGGCGCTTGTTGACCACATGCGGTTTTTTAATCCAGACGTCCGTAGCAGACCAGAAACCTTCAGGGAGGGTCGCACATCCTCCAGGAAACTTTACATCCGCGAGCTTCGTCATTCCTCGACACGTGTTTATAGCCACCGAATGACACTAAAGTAAGCATTTGTATACCATACCGCCTGATAAAGGTTGTGTTAACGATTCAAAAGGAGCGTAAACGACAAATAAATGTCACCTCATGTTGTGTTTTGAGGAAATGTGCTGGTTGTCGCTGGATGATGACGTAAAATGCGTTACTGAACCTACGCGACAGAGGGCGCTGTTTACATTCCAACAAGTGTGCAACATAAGAGATGAACATAAAATGAAGGAATATAATTTATGTTTTAATACATGTTTGTGTCCTCCAGCAAGAGAAAAATATAATTATCCTAATTGCTACATGTGCTGCTGTTGTTGTTTGTTTATTTTACGTTTAAATGCCAAATGGGTAAGTGACAGTATCTGTGTTCAGTTTTGCAAAAGGTAAAACATATTTTACAAATGATTTAAAGGGAAAATAAACAAACTTTTCCATTTTTCTATTATCATGTGATGTTTATTTCATATCTGATTTTCAGAAAATTAAAATGAGTACTTTTAATGTAAGTACTATATGGAATTATTATGTAAAGTACAGTGTCTCTGAGTTCATATTAAAGAGGAATAATATTGTATCACTTATTTATAATACAGCTCTAAAAAGAAAATAATCTTTATTGATGCACTTCCACAGGTTTCTTTAATGAAAAATAATGGACATAATTAGTTAATTACAATTTGCAGTGGTCAAATTACAACAAATAGAAGAAGAAAAACAATATATTATATGCTGATGCAATAAAACATGTTATTGGTGTCTCAGAATATTTTAGTGAGCTTCCATTCCAATAAATGTCACATGATGAATGATTTGCCTTTAAATAACACAAACATTAGATTTTAAGTAAGTAAATACTCAACAAAATACAAAGCAAGAGTGAAATCTTGTTTATGATTAAAACAAAGATAATTAGTTTTCTTTTTCAGTTTGTGTCACATTAAATAAACATTGGGTTGGGCATGATGTTGGAGCTATATTTAGTAACACACATCTAAAGCAAAAACTGTTTAATCTGTGTGTGTGCATATTCTGGTTTCTTTCAAAAACATTAAATTAATGTTAATTTTAAACTAATGATGAAAGCAGGGATCTGCTCCAGTATAGAAGATGGGTAGATGAATGGAATAATGCTCTTTTAAAAAAAAACTTGTTTAAACATATTTTTTTACAGAATTTTACAGGAAAATATGTAAATCAAATGTAAATAACATATTTGCAGCTTCAAGTTGATGTTACTTGATTGGTACTTATAGTTAATGTTGCAGATCGAGAGGAGACATCCAGACTGCCAAAATTACAGCTTTATTTATTTATTTTATTTTCATATATGTTATCATCAAATATTGAAGTCATGTGTAACATCAGTGTTACAGAAGAGGCGCAGATGCATTACAAACTGTCAGGAGAAAACGTCACAGAGACACAATACACAGCAGTCAGACTGAGACAATCGAAAAGTCCAAGAGAATTTTTATAGTTTATTCTCGCAAAGAGAGACAAATGTGACAGTAAAACCTTAGCAGGAGCTTCAGTGGATCCACTGTTCATATGCTGAATTGTTTTGATAATGATCCACGTGCGTGTCTGCACTCCAGGCACTGAAGGTTAAAAAGTTGGTAACATAGGTCATCCTTGAAACACAGATTGAGAACTTCATTCTTTATGAGACAAAACATTCATTCCTTCTACTTCAGGGTCAAATGTGGCTGGAGCAGATCCCAACAGACGTAAGAGACGAGTAAAGAAATCCTAGAAAAGCTGAAAAAGTCCATCCCACATACGCCCACATTCACACCTGCCTAACCATAGAATGCGTGTTTGTGGACTTCGGTATGAGGAGAAGTCCCTGCTTGCACAGGGAAAACATGAAAACTGCACATAAAAAGATCTCCAACTAAATCCGTACTTATTTCAACCCTGAGAGGTGACCTGTACGCTTCTGTGCATCCGGCCCCAGCCTGTCCAGTCTTGTGTTTCTCCTCAGTCCGAGCAGGAAAACAGGGGCTTAAAATAGTACACACAACAGATACCGGAGTTCATGGTAACGACAAACTGGTCGCTGCGGTTTACTGTCATAAACACAGTGTTACTAAAGGTTTCCACGCTCGATGATGGCAAGAAATTGACAAGGTGATCACTGCCCAGCCCTGAGGCCTCGCTGCTTCACATCGTCTTATGAGTGTGAGTTTCGGGCTGCAAAATGTGAAGCCTATCAGGTTCCTCTCTGCCCATTTCTGAGTTAAGACGACATTCTCCCAGCAGTGATTCATACGCCACCTCCCCTCAAACTGTATCCAGGGCCGGCTCTCACAACACAGACGGCAGTTTCAAACGTTGTTAACTGACATTGATACTTTTTGTTTTTTAAGACATTCATCCTATACACTTCTTTTTTGAAATCCAGACACTCTGCTGCTCATCACATCCTTGAGATGACAGCTTAACCACCACGAATACCTGCCTGGTAGGTTTTGAATGACTTGCCGAGGTTGTGAGTTATCTTGAATGACTCATATCTGTTAAGGTCACCACTTGTAACGACGAACTCGAAGCTTAACCCTGCGCCGGGTGCCTCTTAAGTGATTCCAAAGTGCATAAAAGAGGCGAAAACAGATGTCCACCAGCCGCTCCTGTACAGGGACTCCTTTGAATGGCCTGAACTCTATTGTGGGTGTTTAGCAATTCAAGCATGTGAGCAGGGAGGAGCGGCGAGGACCAGAGATTCTCCGTCCAGGAAGTGCAAAGTTCACATGGGCGCTTCAATTTGCATTCAAACGAGCAGCGGCTTCTTACACTGAAACAATCCTGCCAAACCAGTTCGGCTCCGGCAGGTATGAGGCGAAGAAAAACCATTTTATCTCTCTTGCGTCATAGCTCATGGCAAGTTTCGAATGAGTCCATGCATAAGGATGTGTCAACATGAGGGAGGAGGATATTCAGAAGTTGTTCCAAAAAGCAACAAGCAAAAAGCAAAGATTTTATTTGTTGTCACGTGAAGTATAAGTGATGGAAATGTATGTATTTACACAAACACCAAACAACTTGTACTGAAAATTACAATAATGTCAACATAAAGCCAGTTTTAACAATATTTCTGCAGAAGAACACAATGAAATGTCCCAGAAAACTTCTATAGGTGTTGCATTGTGGTTGTTTTTTACAAACTCACCTTGACACCATGGCTTTGAGGCTTTTGAGGCTAATGCCAGTCTGCTATCTTTCATGGCAGCATCACCAACATCTGAGCTCGCGTCTCTCAAGAAATCTGATTTAAAAAAAAAAAAACAATGTTTGAAATGTTATAAACGTCATGAAATGTTATAAAAGAAGGTATATTGTTTTCCTAAATGCACTTTATGCCTTGCACTTGATAAAGAAATAGTTTGAAAAATACTTTTAAACACAAAAGCCTGTACTTTCTTTCTTCCTTTCAACCTTTTTTTTTATATATACACATTTTTGCTTAAAAAAACAACTTCAGAAACATAACTCAGTTCACCATGAGGGTTTTTATTTACACTATTTGTGTCTTCAAAGGCATAAAGCCGTTGGCCACATGTATCCGGAACTTAAAGATATAGAAGGATAGTTCACTTTGTGATCAGATTGTTGAATTCTACAAATGTTCTTGAATTTCAACACATTTCTACATCTGTGTCCTGATTACCTGACGCAAACTCAAGTGCGCTCCTGGTGGTCAAATAAACATATTGCAGTTAACTTTTTGGCTGCCTGAACTGTATGTTTGGCACTGCTGATATAGTTTATAATAGTTTGTAAAAAAAATAAAATAAAAAAAAACTTCCCACACAGCCATATAGTTGAGAGGTTTTCCGGCTGTGCGTCTCTGCAGGTTTTACCTGCGCAGGTGAGCCGAGGAAGAGGCGTGGCCACGGTGCGCAGCGGAGGGAGGTGGCGAGAAGAGCCGGAGGGAGGCGCACAGGTAGACCACAGGAACTGTCGGAGCGTCTCTCGGGGGAAAATATTTACAATATCAGGAAAAGCAGCCGGGATTTATCCGACTTTTCCCCTCATCGAGAGTCCGCGCAGGAGTCGTGATTTGTGGTCAATAATAATAAAACTAAGCCTCCGTCGACGCCGCTGGAGGTTCCAATCCCAACATGGATCAGTTTTCTCGGGCGTGTGTGGTTAGGAAATAGTCGACAGCCGGGAGAACGAGTCATTCTGATCAACGGTATGAATCACTTTTATATTTACCGAATAGTGACAGTTTTATCACACTCTGAAGTTTCTGATTGGAAAAAGGCTGAACCCAAGCGTGTCGTTGTCTTTTTGTATTTACAATATATGTCGTTCCTTCGTTGTTTATCTGCATATAACAGCTGAGGTGTGCTTCTTATTTACAGTCCAGTTTCTAATATATAGCGTATACACTACTGATTGTAACAGCAATTCTATCACTAATCAATAACAACCTATCACAATCCTGCATGGCTCAATCAGTCGATCAATAATAGTAAACATATCTTACTTATTTAATGTTATGTTTAACGTATTCCATCTTAATAAACGTCGATATGTTTTATTAATTGTGTCCTTTATGATTAGACAAACAACATATACTTTTGTATTATTATTTATGGGCATTTTATAGGAATAAAATCTCAGGAAAACAAAAGTTGACTGTTTCTAACATTTGAAAGACCAAACAACTCAACGAAGAAACCAATTAACTCCTATTTTATTTTATAGCACCTTTTAGAGACAATCATAGTGTAACTCAAAGTGCTTCAGGAATGATTCAAAGACATACACATCTGCATAGATAAATGCAAGAGTGCACGTTCATACAATCAAAGTATCTTAAATATGTGAAATTGAATCAATGGTAGACCAATACACACTAAAATAAGCCAATAAAAGGTGAGTAAAATGGTAAATAATTCAAATAAAAGCAACAAAAGAGTAAACTATAAATATCAATATTTCTAAGACAGGTGAGTAAATATTAGCATGTAAAATACACCAAAAAAATGAACATTTTATAAGGTATGGAATAGAATAAACAGTAAGTAGAGCTAAAATGGAAGTGAAACAATAACAGAACATTCAGATTATACTATAACTGTTATCATAAAGGATACTACTGTTTTGTTACAGTTCCAATAGCAGTTAATAGAGCTATTTGATACATAAACACATATTATTATTCTCACTTTCATTCTTTCCAGCACAGCAGCCATTATACGTTTTCTCACTGTTTCACATTGTTTGCACCTTGTTTTAAAGCGAGGCACACCCTTCACCCCTCTCAATAGATCTGTCTGTTATCTAATATCACCTCTGTGGCTGAAGCTCTGCACTTTCTCTTGCGAGGGAAGCGTCCAGGAGCTGCTCTGTCAGTGATTAATGACCCCCAGTGTGTCACAGCGGGTTGATCTTCACTTGTTCTTGAGCTCCTCCAGAGGAAGTTGACGTCAGCAGTGTAAACAACTGCAGCTATAGTGGATAAACAACGCTCCTGGTCATTTAGGTTGTGCATAGTGATGAAACTGAGGCCAGTTTTGCAGCTGAATAACTAAACTCTCGGTCCCACATGCCTTCGGGGTGAGTGCATTTTGGCAGTCGCCAGCCAGGTTAAAGATTGATCAGTGTGTACACAGAGCTGTCTTTGTTTACCGGCGTGCATCTTTCTGTTGAACGTGACCCGAGGAGAGTCTGCCTCGCGCCGGCTCGGCTGCTAATTTGATTGGGAGTTGTCCCTGGAAGTTAATGCAAGCCCAGACGAGTCCCCTCCTGTCGTGTATAACTGTAGGACTGAGCGGCCTCGAAGCACGAGACAACTCCAGTGTTGTTGTTTAGCGTGGGTGTTAATGTTTCTACAGGGGAGCCGACCGGGGAATGTTGAAGGCCTTCCCCGCCTCATACCGGCTGGGCTTGGTGTGCCGATAAGCAGGTGATTTATGGAACGTGTAAAACCTCCATTAAGTGTCAGAGCAGGAGACGGAAATCACATCTAATGCTGCAAGAATTCAGCGGGTTTTATTTGGCAAGGAGCGAGTTCGTCATTGCACTCATGTGAAAGTGAATGACGGTATTTGATGTGAGAAAGAAAACAACGGCAGGGCTTTTCTGCAGGAGCGCTGCCGTTTCTGAGTCATTTCAACACACTCCAGGAGTTCAGTGAATACTGTGTGAACAGGATCCGGTCGAACTGGTGGGTCTAAATCCACCGACAAGGGAATGTTTTCACCTCTACTGTAGTATCGTTGTCTCAAAGGTCCCTTTCCTCTGAGCTGGAGTCGGATCTACATGTTCATGCTTGAGGTGCAAAGATACTTCTTGGTTTATTTCTGTTTAGTGTACCGTAATCTGTCTCCCCTCTCTGGTTGTGCTTCAATTGCTTTACTGCCGTTAGTACAGCTCCGGGAAACTCCAGTACTTGCTAGAGTCGAGTCAAACACAAGACCTGTGGGACAAAGGCGGCTCCAATCTGGCCAAACCAACGAGAAAATAATAAAATTTCATTTTCTATATCAAATTAAAAGCAAACAGCAAATAACAAACAAACAAAATGACTTTGAAATCCGTGAGGCCTACATAGCCACTCTCTCTTATATCACTAATATTTTTCAAATAGCACACAAAAACACTTTGATTCTCCTACCATTTCTTTGTATTTCACTAATAACCTTGTTTTAATCTTTTTTTAATCTAGCATGTGTTTTAGAATCATTTAAGTCCTTGTCTAATTTGTTTATGTTGAGATTGTAGCAATCTTTGGAAAAAATTGTTCATATTTGTAAAAATGCAGACATTTTCATTGCTCCACAGTAAAGAAAAATGTAAAGGTTTAAATTTAAAGGTAAATTTGACTCTTTTCTACTGGTCTGGCCTGCTCAGCATGTGGCCTCTGAACTAAAATGAGTTTGACGCTGCTGCTCCAACACATTGTACATGTTTTCTCCAACTGTCTTCTATTCCGCTCATTTCTAACTTGATGTTTCTCAGCTGTTGTGCTCTTTTTTGAAATGTGAAGCAGAGAACATTACTTTCTCTGGGTTTTGCTCCGTAGCCGAGGACTATGAACACAGTCAAGCACTTAAATGAGAGATATAATATCAAAATGTTTCAATTTAGAGATTCACTACAAAGAACTACAGTAAAAAAGCTCCGTCATGTGACCTGAGATCTGCCCCCCCCCCCTCGACAGGCAGGTTGTCGGGGTCATGCTGATGGACCAGGACACTCAGTGGCTGTACCATCTGCTGGCTGAGGTCCAGCTGGAGAAGTTCTACCTCAGCGTCAGAGATCGCCTCAACATCACTCGCGTGGAACACTTCAACTACGTGAAGGAAAGTGACCTGGAGCAGATAGGAATCAGCAAACCAGGTGGGCCTCTCCACTCTGTATATTAACCTCCAGGCCGCAACTTTCCACCTCGATCTCCATTATAGATTTCATTAATTGTGCAAAAAAAAAGGCTTTGAAATACTTCTTATTACAAAAAAAAGCACTGCCTGTAAAGAGCTTTCCTATGAGTTTTGGATGGCCAATTTTATTGTTTTTTTGAACCAAGTCAAAAAATGTCATTTTGCTTCATGCAATGAAGTAAAATGATTATTTTTATGAACATGATTTACAAAGACACTATAAATAACATTTGTAGATTAATTCTGTGTGACTTCAAAGAAAATTGTTGATTTCTTATGAAGTTTTGGGCAAAAAAAATTTTGTTTTATCTTTTAAGAAAATATTTCAAACTAAAATATATTCTAAAATACTTCCGTAAATCTTCACTAGCAAATTATTTTTGCATTGAATGCTATTGTAGTGGTGTAGTAGTGTAGTGTTTAGCACCGTTGCGTCATATTGAGAGAATTATCAGTTTGAGTTTGTGCATCTGTGTCATTTAACAGAGAACAAACAAGTGAACAGAAACTGATTTAAAAAAAGACACACTGGCGAAAGACATTTCAAACAACTTAGAACTTTGATCTGAAGTCTTCTGGACGATTCCACATGTCAAGAGGCTCAAGCGGCCATGTTTCTTTATTGCAGCACAACGGCGACTCTGGGAGGCTCTGAAACGCTACAAGACCAGCTCTCGTGCCCGATCATGGATCCCCAAGGTCTGATATCGTTTCTCTTGTGCAAGACTGCGAATGGCTTTTCTTGTTTGTTTTTTTTGTTTGTTTTTTGTAACAATGTATGGATGCACACAGGTGTTTGGCGGCCGGGGTTCAGTAGAGAGTGTGGAGCAGTTCAGTGGCGGTCAGGGCCAGGAGGCGAGCAGCCGGGCTCTTCCGTCGCTGATCCCAGACAGTGAGCTGCACCTGGGGGAGAAGTTGGGCTCCGGGTCCTTCGGGGTGGTGAGGAGGGGGGAGTGGCACACGCCAACAGGGAGAGTGGTAAGGAGCTGCATTTCAGATTTTTTTTTTTTCCTTATTTCAAACCAGACAAACCATCTACTAATTACAAATACTTAATAACATTAAGCATCTTGTATGAAATTCACTGTTTAATTTGGATCTGCACCATTATTAGATTAAATTATTTATTTGTCTATCGAGAAAGACTGAAATCTACTGATTAGAATATCTTTTTTTAAATCCCATAAAGTGGATATGTTGGACTTGACAAAATACAACCCCACTCAGATAACCAGTCCAAGTGTATCATGGCTTTTATATGAAGTTTGGCTATAATAATAATAATGTTCAGGCTTTGGATTATGCCATATCAGCATTTCTTATTTCAGAAACTGTACATAAACCTTCACCACAAGACTCCAGAGGTCTTAAATCCCAAATGAGGTTTATTGTCACTGAATATTCAGATTGTACCAACCTGCCTGAGACTGAGTATTGATCTTCACGTGTTCCTCAGCTGCCCGTCGCGGTCAAGTCACTGAGGAGCAGCACGTCGCGGCAGGCAGAAACCCTGACGGACTTCCTCCAGGAAGTGACCACCATGCAGTCCTTGGACCACCCCAACATCATACGGCTCTACGGCGTGGTGCTCACGCAGCCGCTCAAGATGGTGAGGCAATGAATTCAAGTCGGGAAAGTGATTTTTGGAGCTGGAGTGAACACACTGACACGCTACCCTTGCCCTCCAGGTCACAGAGTTGGCCCTCCTGGGCTCGCTCTACGACACCCTGCGATCCCGTCAGTACGAGTACCCTCTGTTGCGCCTCTGGGTGTTTGCCACCCAGATAGCGGCGGGTATGGACTACCTGGAGTCCAGGAGGTTCATCCACCGGGACCTCGCTGCCAGAAACGTACTGCTGTCCTCCAAGGAGATCGTGAAGATCGGCGATTTCGGCCTGATGCGAGGCCTGAGCGAGGAGTCGGACCACTACATTATGACGGCGCACAAGAGAATACCGTTTGCATGGTGAGAGTTGTTGAAGGAATGCAGGGAATGTAATGGCGATATCAGGAGTATTTGTAGTAAGCACCTACCTCCGGTGTGTGGCCTCCAGGTGTGCCCCCGAGAGCCTCCGGGTTGGCTCCTTCTCCCACGCCTCTGACGTCTGGATGTTTGGCGTCACCCTGTGGGAGATGTTCACCTACTGCGAGGAGCCCTGGTTCGGTCTGTCGGGTCGTCAGGTACACGCATGCTTCATCGTGCCGGTTGTATTCGTGTGTGGAATGTGTGGCCTCGCCCCTTTCGCTGCCCCTCGTTGTCTGATTGACTCCGTGACTCAGAGCCGAAAGCATCACTGACATTTAGTCTGCTCGATGCAGATCTTGTGGCGTGTGGAACGGGAGGGCGAGCGGCTGGAGAAGCCGCCGGATTGTCCTCAGGAGCTGTATGTCGTCATGAGGAAGTGCTGGGCGTGCAATCCTGCAGACAGACCCAACTTCGCCCAGCTCACCACGATGGCGGCAGAGGTCTGGATATACTAAGTTCTTGTGATCCACTGTGTGGGAATCTGCAGGAGTTATTGATCTCCACTCGTCTGATGAGTTGCTGTGTTGCTGAAATCCAGCGCATCACTTTTCTGTTGCGTTCCTCTCCAGGTCAAACCGATGGAGGTACACGCAACACGAGACTTCGCCGAACCCAGAAAACTTGCACTGGCGACCAACGACCCCGTCACCGTCATAGACCACGGGTGGGTGAGGGGGAAAAGAAGGCGGAGCATAGAGTGAAGGAAAAGCGACACAATAGGTTGTCTGTTGGGATGAAACGGGTTTCAATCAGCCGCTTTTCAAGTTGCATTCCAGTGTTAATCTAGTCTTCAATTGCATTCTGCTTTGTTTGTTGAATTAGTTCAGCAGCTTTTACAGCAACTTCACAGTCCTCTATTTTGTTTTTCAGATTTCTACACAGGATTTTATTTATTTTGATTTTTTTCAAGCACAAATTAAACTCAAAAATGCACATAAATCCACAAAACAAAGGCACAATTTAGCGTAATGTCAATAAAGTTGTTCAATCTATTTCACTGACCAGCATCATGCTCTTGATGCAAATGTTTATCCAGCTCAGTAGCAAGTAACTTTACAATTCATCCGTCCATCTCCATCCAACCCAAAATACACAATGGACAGGTCACCAGACCACAGGACAAACACTGTGGCACAGGTGAAATGATCAGTTAACTTTGAATGCATGACTTTTGACTTTGAGAGGAAAGAGGAATACCCAGAGAAAACCCATGCCTGCACAGGGAGAACATATAGACTCCACACAGAAAGGCTTAATGCTTCAGATTATATGTGATATGTCATTATTTTGACTGATTGCAAATTGTTTATGATTCTGTCTGAGCTGCATCTTATTATGATTAAATACGAGAAAACATTGGCAAAAAGAAGCAACAGCAAAACATACAATACCAAAGCTTTTGTATGCAGATTGATAAAATATACCCTGAAGCTAATCAGGCAATATTGCGATGGCATTTGTTTTTAATTCTCTCTCTCTCTCTCTCTGAGTGCAGGCTGGAGCTGAGCGAGTGGCGAGGTCAGAACCAGAGGACGCTGAACGTGGGCTGGTTTCCCGCGAGCCTCACTGTGCCGTCTCTCTCCACCGCTGCTTCTGCTGCTGCTGCTGCTGCTGCTGCTGCTCCTTCTGTCCACATTTCGGCTCCGGTGAAGGGCAGCCTGCAGCACATTGGGCATGGAGACGCGCACCTTCAACGCAACAGGGGAACACCGGACAACCTGGACGAGTGAGTGACGCTTCTTCTTCACCGTTTTCTGACGACACTCTGGCACACAGTCAGGATCCCAGTTTTGTTGAATTTTAGCGGCTTCATTAAACAAGCTGTCATCCGAGGTTGTCAGTTTAATATATGTACTGTTGTGACTCCTGCAGCAGTGGAGGCTGGAGGTCGGGCCCTGGCAGGGAGAAGGAGGGAACTAACCTGCAGGGAATGGCAGGTAGGAGGAAATACGACATCTGAAGGCAGGAGTAATGAGACATTTCTAAATGTGTCTGACTAATTTAGCCAAACTGATGGTTCATATCCACTTTATTTCTTTATATATGTGGTGTGGTGATGCAGAGATACACTGTCGCCGTATAAGAGTGCACCTGGTTCAAAAAACTGGTCTTCCTGAGTGGTGTGCATCGGGGTTAGTTAGTCAGAAGTGTTGGTATAATAACTTCTACTTTCTCATAGAAAAACTCACAAACTCATAGACTTTGTGAGTCTGCCCCCTGCAGGTTGCATCATTTCTATATGAAAAGCTTGAATTCTGTCTATTTTTATTTGTTTATTAACAGGATAGCCCAGGGGTCCCCACCCCTGGGCTATCCTGTTAATAAACAAATAAAAATCAAAAATCCTGGTCCTCGAGGGCCGCAGCCCTGCACGTTTTAGATGTCTCCTCACATCAATACAGCTGACAGAAATTAATGGCTCCTTGTCAAGCTTTCTGCAGAGCCTCATCATGATAATGCAGGTGTGCTTGAGCAGGGAAACATCTAAAACGTGCAGGACTGCGGCCTTCGAGGACCAGGATTGCCCACCCCTGGGATAGCCCCTTGAGATGGAACATCTCTTTGTGATTGGTCCTACAACAAGCACCTTGAAACAAAATAATAATAATAATAATAATACTGATAATGATGATAATAATAAAGAAATTGAAAAAGATAAGCAAAATGGCAATGCAACAATGACAAAAACAACAACATTGAAAACACACAACATGCATACAAGACAGTAGCTTTCAGCAATTGTGCAGGCCTCATACCTACAATAGGATTTGGTAGGAAAGAAAATGTATTCCCATGAGCCATTTGGGGCCTAATTATGGGATGAAAGCAAAAGATAATAATAATACAAGTCAAAAGCAGTGCTTTTTATATTGACAAAAGCCTGTTTTCCCATTCGTTTCAGGAATGTCTCAGAGCCTGGAGTCAGTGATAGGTGGGCAGCGGCCCCGATCCAACACCATGGGAGAGGTCAGAGTGGATCAGCACGGCCGCCTCTTGCCCCCTTCGATGGCAGCTCGGAGTGTGGTGACGCAGCAGGACCCTCGCCGGTTCAGCGAGGCCAGCATCGCGCCCCCTCCCCGACCGCCTCCCCCGAACTTAAAGCGGGTGAACGTGAGATCTCAGAGGCGACCGCAGCAGTACCCCCCTCCGGGCGCCTCGTGGCCCCAGCCGATGGTCGTAGTCGCCGCGGGGCAGCCACACCCTCAAGCTCAACCTCACCCCCATCCCTCACCGCAGCAGGCCTTCGGGGGCTCAAACCTCAGTAAGATGGCCCACATGGCGCGCTCCACGCCGCAGCTGGACGAGACGGACAACAGGGAGCGAGAACGAGAGCGAGAGCGACGCTACCGGGAGAAATCGCCTCATATGCAGAGCCCGAGAGACGCCGTCGTCGCACAGGTGAGAAACAAACGCCCCTTCGATCCCGATATGCACGAATGATGGCCGAGTACATTAAAAAACACAAGCTCATTGTCGTGCTCAGATTATGGAGTCGGTGCACGGAGTGACCATCGAAGAGGTTCAGAAGGCGCTCCACCGTAACGACTGGAACCCGATACGGGCGGAGCAGCACCTCAAGGTCAGACCAGAAAGCCTCTTGTTCGAATAGGAGTTCATTCAGGGTGCACCTCGAAAGCAAACCCGCAGTATTTGAGCGACGGCGCCTGAGCCCTTTGTTTGTGTCTCCGCAGCTGGAGCAGCTGTACTCCCTGAGCCTCTGCTCCAAAGAGGACTGCCTCAAGATCCTCACCCGGTACCAGTGGAACCTGCAGCTGGCCAGTCGGTATCTCATCAAATGGTATCGGGACGAGCGGTCCGGCCCGGGCGAGAGGGAACGGCCTACGGTCAGCGCCGAGAGACGGGTCTGAAGAGACGTCGGTTGGGACACTTTTCCAGCTTCACGTCGGAGCAGCTGTCGTCAAAGACTTTGGTGTGTGTGAATGTAGAGAAATGAAGATGGACGAACGTGAAAGAGTCAAAATGTAATCAGAGAAACACAACGGACTAGTTTTTTATACGTCAGAAGAAACACTATCAAGCACGTTTTTGCAAATAGATTTTTGTACTTTAATTAATTTGTATATACTGTACTTGAAATTGTTTTGATTAATAAAAGACTGTTTGGTGTTAATCTTCCATGTGGGAATACAAAGTGAGCATTGTAACTGCTTTTACCATCACATTCATTTTCTTTTATTGTGGCTTTTAAAACTCATGTAACAGGTCACATCATCAGGTATATGTACTGACATTGTACCTTCATTGCAAAGGGTCACTTTATTACAATTTGTTGTTAAACGCATTGAATCAAAGTAAGTAAAGCAATATCATCAGATTTAAATATTGTATAAAGTTTCTTCATTTGTTGTATAGGGGCATCCGGATATAATATAATCTGTATTTTAAGTAAGGGAATGCATTATTCCATCTTCTGTTTCCAGAGGTGGCAGATAAAATATTTTAGTATATGTTTTTACTTAAACTCGTTCTTTTTAGGTATCTGTACTTTTTACATACATTTCACCCTGTTTTATATGAAGTCCCACCAGGTTAGACCCTTTTTTTTTTTTTTATTGAAAAAAATAGTTCAATTTGTGACATAAAACTATATGATCCAAGTTAATTCATGGTTTGTGTCATTGCTGATGATTAGGCTGGGGCGTAACAGCGTTTGTGTGCAAATTCTTCACACATCAAAAGAAAAAGGTTCAAGACCCTTAAAAGGTGTCAAATGTATTTATTTATGTTTCTGTGCATTGAGCTACTGGTATTTAAGCTAACCATTAATTTACCACATCTGTCAACACTTATTTCTCTGATTGCACATGCTTCCTTTGCCCTAAGCCTCTCTCTGGTTTCCATTGTTCACAGCGATTATGTTTGACGGTTCATCGGCCTTAATGGAGCAGTTCTAGCATTTGTTTATCTTAAGATCAATTTACTCACTCAAACTGTGATGCATTAGTAATCTAGTATCTTACAGTACACAGGATGAAAGCTGAAATTAAAGGCTCTAGGATCGCGCAAAATCAACCCATTAATCTAACTTTGTTAAACGTTCTCATGTCTGTAGTGCAGAAGCACAGATTTATTTAATTCTTTTCCAATAAAAACCACTGAATGAGGTTTTACTGGATGATGGTTATAATCAGGACATGTGTTGATAAGCTCCTGCATGCATCCAGCAGGTGGAGATACTCACTTTGTCTCCAGTGAAGTAGAGCGTGGACATACATTTTCTGTTAATGTTCATTGGTAGAACAGAATTCAGGTGACAACGACATCGTAAACCAATAAAGTGCTTGCTGATTTGATCATCTGAACCGACAACTGGGCCATTACATTTTGCAGGAGATGAACTTCAGACTTGTGAGGAATACAGAGTTCCCTCTGAAGCCTGAGGTCATTTTTTCCAACTGGAGCCAGATGTAACAAATAAGACGGGTTTCTAAGGGCCTTTCCCAGATTTTCCTGGATGATCACCAAAAGCAGAAAAAGACAGGAAAAAGACAATGCGACTGTGGAACGCTGTGACATTTCCTTTGTTTTGGACATACTTTTTATTATTTCAATTAAAACAAAGAACTGATCACAAGGCGGGACAATGAGTACAAAAGAGTTATGATAAAAAACAAACAGGAAGAATTTTGAGTGTCGTGTTAAAAAAAAAAAAAAAAATAGCTGCATTAAAATAAACTGTACAACCATTATGCATTTCTAGATCCCAGGTCAGTAAACTGGCATTTGCATATTTTGTATACAAATAGTTACTGGCAGTGAGAATAATGAGCTGCAGCCTGGACCGGACCACAGCAGGCGCAGCCATTAGTCTCCAGAGGAACCACAACAAGGACGATTAACTACAGAGTGGACGATCAGATTCAACAGCAACAAACACACTTCCAATCTGATCATAACAACAATCACCTCAACGTAGTCGTTAAAATGTCGTCTTAGCATCTAAAATAGATGGAAACCAAACCTGGACTTAAACAAGTTGACACTTCTGTTCTCTCTTCCCCACAGCGTTCATCATTAGTTGCAGGATTTCTCACACACTCTGCGGTCAGACCAGCGTTCAGTCAACCCAACTTTCACTTCTCATTTCCTCCCCCCCACACTTTGTTCCACTTTTCATCCGTTCTACAATTGACCTTAACCCTTTCCCTGATAACTCATGACGCTGGCGCTCGCGGTGTCCCGGAGTAACCGGAGGGCGAGGCTCAGCTGTGGCGCGAGTCTCCACGGCAACCGCCGAGCCGCCAGAGGAGCCTTTAATGCCCCATTATGTACACTTGAGGTGAAGACACAGAGACGGGGCAAAGACAAAAGTGTGACAAAGAGCACTTCGGTGCACATCTACTGGCATTGGTCAACGCTCGAATTTCCAAAGAATTTTCACCATCTGCTCATTCTATCTGCAAACACAACCACCACTACCGACCCACCGCGGCCTAATCCGGGGTTTTCCCAAGTCTTTGGTCGAAGTACAAACGCACAGAAGGTCTCGAGTTCCTCTTGCCCCTTCATAGCAGTTATCTCAGAAATGCCAAAACTCAGCATGCTAATATATCTACAATCACAAGGATATTATAATGTTTAGCGTATTATAACGCTTACATTTACTGGTACTGCAACTTACAGCTCAGAATAACAGGAATATATTGCAGACGATGAAGAGAAATAAAGAAAGTGTCAGATTTTGCAAAGGATTTAAGTGGTGGGCAGACATTGCTCGGATGCTGCTCACTATGGCAAAGAGAACATGGAGTTAATGAATACAGTTTTTACTAAATCTACTGTCATTTCTACAGAAAGGCTGAAAAAACAATTATGCGTGGTACGAAATAGAAATGTCATCACAAGTGCAAAATCCGAACGAGAGATTCACGGTAAGGCTGATATTCTTTGGCAGGTTTTTTGAGTCTCAGCAGGAGGTAATTTGCTTTCTGCACACGATACGGAGTGTAACAAACAAACTGTGACACCTTGACAGCCAGTTTCAGTCATAGAGCTTCGACGGGCCCGTTTAGCTTTTCTTGCTCTTGATGTGTATATAAATGATTTCTGGGACTGGCAGCCTAAAGAACTGATCAGACTAATAATGCATTCATGATTTAGTTTTTTGTTTTTTTCCCCCCCCGTCACTTTTCCGCCGTTATGAAAAGATGGTGCTTCGCTGGTTGGCCTCGCCGACCTTCTCGAAAAACATGAAGTCCTGCAGAGTAGAGGCGATCAACACGTTAGAGGATAATTGAGGCGTGTACACATCGTTCGATCGCATGCAAGGGGGACAAACACAAATACTTACGATGAGGAAACAGGCGCCCATCAGCACAGCTTTCATCTTCACATCCAAGTCCAAAGGGAACTGGATCCCGAAGTTATCCGTGTCTGTGAAGACTTCTTTCAGAAGGCCGCTCCACTGCTTGCTGATGCGACCGATGGCTTTGTCGCTGTCCTTTCCCTTAAGCTGTCGAGCAGAATTTTTTTTTTAAACTATATTACAAAACTATCAAAATGTCTCAGCTTCAAGCAAGAAATATAATCTATTTTTGAATCAGTACAACAACAAAAAAAACTGTCCACAGTAAAAACTTTGCAATTAATTCAAATGATCAACCAGCATGTCTTCAACAGTTGTTGGTTGATCCAGATGTTTGGAAGAAAACATGTTTGGATGTTTTCACGCTTATTTGCTCTCTTGCCGAGAAAAAAAACAACATAAAACAACCACTCTGTCATAGATAAGCAAAAAAAACAAGCCTAAAACTACCACAACCGCTCTATTGAGGCTACATCTAACAAATGAACATGCTATTATGTTGAGCATTTATTTATTCAAATGGTTGCAGTGTTTAAATGGAGGAGCGTGTCGGCATGGAAACAGCAAGCTTCACATTTATCTATCTGCTGAAGTTGGATTAAAAAGTTAAGCTTTGCTGGATACAAGTAGCTTAAAGTGCCCAGGTTGAACGTCATGCATGCAAACCTCTGAGCTCACCTCGAAGTTGACGTCCCCACAGCAGTTGCAGGCGAAGCAGGGCCCCTCCAGCATCATCACGGTCTCCTTGTTCGGCCCCTGGACGGAAAACTTGGGCAGGAAAGGGTGCCAGTCCTGTTTGACGTAGCCTACGGTGGTACCCGGTGGGGCCTGGACCTCCATCTGCGGGTCACATATTGTCGTTAGACTACTACCATCACACAGAAATAGAAAGTTATTTACAGTTTGACCCCGACTCTTGACGGCGACGGCTATAAATAAAACCTCACGAGCTTGGGCGTCACATGAGACACCAGGAATGAGGATTGAGACGGTTTCATTGTGAGACTACATAGCACAGGTAATGCGTCTCACATGGCTCCTGTCTTGAGCGGTAAACAGAGAGCTGCAGTATGTGAGAGAATCAGTTCGGGCTCTCGGGGCCAACGGGAGCGTATTTTAGACCGACTGTGAACGACGCGATTTAACCGAGAGGGACAGAGAAAGGTCTCAGTGGAGGGATGGCAGGGAATCAGGGAGTCAAGGAGATAGTTTAGCCAGACAAAGGGCCATTCATGCTCTTAACACACCCCTGCCTGAGCAGACTGGAGCACAAAGAGATGGAAACACAACCCAGTAACAGGAAGAGACGGCCATCTGAAAGGACGGCGACCCAGAGAAATGACCCAGTGACAGAAGATGCAGGTTTTACTTTTTCCCCCTAATTTCCCCAAATCCAGCCTTGGCCTTAAATTCCAGCCGGTCTAAAAGTCCCTCCAGTGAGCACTACTGAGAACAGGTTGTTTCACTCAGGGGGAAGGATCAGGCTTCTTTGGGGATCCTGTTCATTTCAATTTTTATCTTTGTATATTTAGTGCAGTTGTGCACTGAAGCATTTCTTCATTACATATACAAGAGATTGTGGGTTTTATCATGAGTTCCTACAGAGATTGAGATTTGGGCAGGTTTGGTTTTTTTAAGTGGGCGGGTTTTACATTGAGTTTGAGCTGGAAACAGTAAGACAGCTCTGGAGAAAATGTGGCTTTCCAGTGGCATGCAAAAAAGTTTGTGGTTGATTCATCACTATGACCGTTCGTGGTTGATTTATCGCTGTGACTCGTATCATCATACAATATCATGCACAGGCTCCAGGGACCCATATTATCATTAGAAAAACATTATCAAGGGAATTTTATGTAATATGTTTAACTGATCATGAGGGGGTAAAAAAAAATACATTAACTAGCTTTGTATTTATTGTAGCCAAATGGTTATTTCTGTCCCGTCAAAGCAACAAACTTTGATTCACATGCAGCACAGTTAAAACTTTGAACAAACAAATGCAAAATATGACTCTTGATTATATTATATTCACTTTTCCAACTTTTTAAATCAGCTGTGCGTCTCAGTACATTGGTTCATACTGAAAACTAACAGTCACCCATCTAAAAATCTCCTGTAATACCATCCAAGTGTCCCATAAGAAGCCCCTCGAGCTCAACTCGGATTATATTTATGTTAAGGTAACCCTTTTGTTCCTATCCTGTGATTGTTGACATAACAATCACTCCAAAACTATTTATGATATCTAGGAATCTAACAGTGAACAGACAATAGAGAAATGGAGCTTCTGTATGCGCGCAATGATCATTAACAATGGCTGGGTTTACCAGCCTGTCACATTTAGCGCTCGTAAAATGAGATTCTCAAAACCATTTAAAAAAATAAACTGCAACTTTTTGATGATTACAAAAAAAGCAAAAAAAAATAACTGAAATAATTCCAGTAGTTTAAGTCGTTGATAGAGTTAAAGGGTAACTGAAATGTTTTTCAGATTTCATCTTTAGAAAGAATAATAAATATATGAATATAAAAATAAATATGCTTTCGAAAGGTATATAACATTCCCAGATAAAAGTCCGAATTCCGACCCTTTTAATTGACTTTACATGATGCAGCAGACGACGGTATATTTGCGGCCCATAAATGTGAGCCGCCTGAGCTAGACCGGATATGACGTACGAGGGGTTATATGTCCCAGCCAAAACAACATCAGCTGATTGAAGAATGGAGGGGTTTGGCGATACAGAAGCACCTAGGAGCGATGTTAGCGAAGATTTAAGTGACGTATCGTTGGTTTTGGACGAAGATGAAGGAGAGGAATCATCGGAGGAAGAATTAGAAGAAAATCAAGGCGTTCAACCATACATGTTTGAGCCGTGAGTACATATTGTGTGTGACCGGGTATTTACCCGTGAGTACATATTGTGCGTGGCCGGGTATTTACCCGTGTGCACATATTGTGCGTGACCGGGTATTTACCCGTGTGCACATATTGTGCGTGACCGGGTATTTACCCGTGTGCACATATTGTGCGTGACCGGGTATTTACCCGTGTGCACATATTGTGTGTGACCGGGTATTTACCCTTGTGTCAGAGTGGGTGTTTTGCAAAGTTTATTGGTCTATTTGTCTTAAGTTTTAGCAGGTTTTAAAAAGACTTACTGAAGGTTGGGTTTAAAAATCCGTTAAAAAGCCGTTTAAAAATGGTGGGGACAGAACCAGGTTTCAGGATACGTTTCCTCTTCACATCAAAACCAAGTGACTCTCGGATTGCGGGTGCTGTTTCGTAACAGTCATCCGTGAAATGTTGACTGCAGAGATAGGAGGCCCCTGTTGGTGTCCAGTTGGAGCGAGTGCGCTGCACTTGTTTTGTCCATAATCTCCTCAAAGTTTCATCTTTTGGGAATTTATGGACACTTACAGACGGACTGGGCATTTGGGAACACCCAGCCGCAACACAACGCTTAGGCATGACTCTAAAAAACTGCTAAATAACGCGATAATGCAGAGCACATGTAAACAAGACACTACGATCAGCTGTTGTGGGCGGAAGTAAATAACTCCTCATACGTCACAGCGCAAAACTACGGCAAGTTGGGAAAACTAGGTCAGATTCACAGGGCGGGAGATTTAAAGGCATTTTTAGACGTTCGGCGCTCAAGAGCAAGATAGTGGTGTGATTGTCATTGGTGTGTCATATATCATTCGAAAGGGGGAAAAATAATGCTAAATACTGGTGTATTTTAATAGAATTATTTCAGGGACCCTTTAATCTCTTTCTTTGTGTGTGTGGCCTCACACCGTCTCTATCTTAAAGGTCAGATGAAACACGAGTGACTCAATTCACATTCTAAAGAGCAACATGGAATTACGAGGCCGTACAAGCTTCGACAAGTTCGATATGTGGAATCAAACAAAGACGAGAAGCTTTTGCTCTATAAGGGTCTGCACTCAGTGAGGAACTAAACCTCAACTTTACCAGGCTGCGTTTAAGCAAAAATGTGGGTTTGATTAGGCCGACATCAACTTCCCCGAGCAACGGTCTGTACATTTTATGTCCTTCCACTCCCCCGGGTGACTAAAGCTCAAACATGCCTGAAGGTAGAAAGAAAGCAGATACGACAACTACAAGAGTTAATTTACACACGTACGTGTAGAGCAGCACCTAAAGAACATAACCGCTGACGATAGAATGAAAAGATGCTTTTGCAATCACTTCACAACTGTTTTCTCTTTTTTAAAAGGGGTTTGAATTATTTACAAAGAAAAAAAATATATATATATGTATTATTCAAATAATTATTTAAACTCGGAAATTTGAGATGACATTTTGTGCGTGCCTGACACTCAGTACCCTCTCCATTTTGATTTCTTGCAGGTTTTTTGCACGAATGGTTTTATTGACGAATGTCACAGACTCGTCTGTGTTTTGATGTGCCTTTTTGTATGCATGCTGCAAACAGCACCGCTTCTTTATTACGCTCTTTGCGAGACAAACGCACACGAGCGTGACGCACAGACCTCTTGCAGGCAGCAGGGACACCAGCAGGACATGCAGCGGAACGGCCGGATGAGACGGATGACCTCCCGGTCCGTGTTGTCCTTGATTTTCATGTCGAAGCTGCGCAGAGAGCCGCAGCAGTTCCTGGTGCAGCAGTCGTTCTTCTCTTTGGCTTTGTAGATCTTTTGGCCCAGGCTGTTCTTTATCTCGTACTGGTTGTTTGTCTCAAAGCCAATGAATGCTGGGTGGAGGGGTAGAGCAGTCAGTTGAGACAATAAATTATGAAAGCAACTGATAAGCAAAAAAAAAAAGTCGAGGACAAACTTCAGAATTGTATTTAACACAGCTTGAAGAACGCATGACAGCTGCTCATTATTCCCTTATTTTACTAGAACAAATATGAGTGAGCAAACACGGCTCACCTTCTAAAAGCTCAACTTTTTGATGGATCAGGATCTGGTCGATCTAGAAGAGAAGGCAACGTTAGAAAGACTGGGAAAGTTTCTGCAGTGAAATATCAAATATTTCCAAAGCAAAACCATCTCGCTCACGAATCTTCCTCATCTGTGTACAATGAGACTGTTACATTTTTTTTTTCTGTTTTTAAAGAGCGGAAATGTTACTTTATGTCATTTCTTTCTTCAATATCGACGCCGGCGACAGTTGCTGATACGACTGATCTGTAAGGTTTCAAAAAGCGGCGTTTGATTTGAATAAATTGTGAACCGGAGCTCTCAAAGCAACAGGTGAGGAGAAATTATAGGATGTTTAATGGTTGTTTACACACAAAAGGAATAGCGTGAGAAAGACATGACTGGTTCACAATGAGGCGCTTTGAAAAGGTTTCCTCTACTTTGGTTTGCCTCCCACGTACAGAAGGCGCCAAAGTAAAGGTAGAGTTCAGGAGTTGATGTCAGTCATTGTTACATTACAAAACCTTCCCATGATGGCGAGGCGTCGTCACAATATAGCATTAAACAAATAAAGGCTTGTGAGCAGGTGGAGGAGGATTCAACATCACCCGACCGACACATCACAGCGCCAGCAGCGTTTCACAACCCCAAATATGACCTTTACAACCGGTTCACATTCATTCGTCCTACCTGTGTGAGGTACTCCAGGCCCGGCGGAACCCCGACAGGAACCACGGACGGAGCCGGAGCAACCCCATCGGGGGCGCCGCCGTAGTCCTGCCCTGGAGCTTGTCCATGAGCCACCGGTCCGGGCTGGTACATGACAGGAGGTGGGCCTGCGTTATAGCCCATGTTGAAGCCCGGGGAAGGGGCTTGGCTGGGGTCTCCGTAACCCCCGGGGTAAGGGGCCACGGCGTGGCCGCCGGAGTGAGCCATGGGGTAAGGTGGCTGGTAGTGAGGACTTGGGTAGCCTGGGAAAGAGACGGAAAATGTTACTTACAACCCTTTGAAAAAGTTTGTCACAAAAACCCTGAGCAGTGAATTAAAAAAAACATTTTAAATACTAAAACTGCTTTGTTTCTTATCTGCGATCAGACTTGTCAGGCAAGCTTCAACTTCTTACCTTTCAACGAGATAACAAGGAAGAGACTTAGGTCATCACACCACCAGAGTGATCTCTCAGTAATAACAGTCACTCCCGAGCGAGAGCTCATATACGTCCTCCATGGCTCATAAAGCCTCTCCCACCTGGCCAGAAGAGCCAATAAGCTACTTATTAGCTGAGCCACAGCCTTTACCGCATTTAAAGAGCCTTGACTGGAGAAACTGGTCTGTGTGACACACCTTTGTGTTTCGTCATTCATTGGAAAGTAACTTGCTAATAAGACTGACTTTAGGAGGCTTAAGGAAATGGCGTATTTTATTTAAACTGAGATGAAAATGTGTTAACAGCATCTTTTGTGAGCGCCAACATGATTTTTTGTGAGGAAAAACACAAACCTTGGTAATAAATAAATGAATATACACATAGAATTGTCGGTGTAAAGAAGGAACGCGATAATCGTGAAAACATAGTGACACTGAAAAACAGGCTTTTACAACCAAGTAGTGGCAAACATATGAAACAGGAAGTATTCTTTACATACAAACCTGGAAATAATGTAAATATTTACAAGGTGAGTGCAGTTAGTGCAGCTGGAAGACAGACAACAAGCCCAGTAAGAAATCTTAGTTTAGTTGGTTTATTTGGAGTTAAAAAAAATTAATAACTCCATTCTTCTGAGTGAAGTAAATCATATCATGTAACATAAGATGTGTCCCTACAGTTTATTAATACTGCACATGGCAGGTCAGGGACATTATATGGACTTTGAATTAAACAACTCGTGTCAGATCATTAGGTTCTACGTCAAGATTATAAGAAATAAACATTACAATTCACAAGAACCGCTTGTCATCTACAAGGTTATTTTATTAATCTATAATTTAGTGCACAAATGTATCAAAACGTCGATGTTTGTTGTAATGTAGGATGTAAGCAGGAGGGCGCAGTGGAAAACTCTCCCGTGCAATAAAGGTGAAGGCTGGTCTGTATTTCTAATGTGTTGAAACGCCGTCTTCATAACTGATTGACATGCTGAGGCCCTTATGAGGGAAAACACACCCGCAGTTTAATCTTCTGCTTTAAAGAGATATGAACTGTGTGAGTGGCATTTATTTTTATTTTTATTTTTTTTTTATTAACCACATGAGTAATAAATAAAAGTCCTGATGTGGCATCGATCAAACGACACCTCGCTTCAGTGGCACATAAACTGAAATTTAGGTCAAACAAGTATTTGTAGTTACTCGAGTATATTGCCGTCTGTTGCAGTATGGGCCGCTTTACTGATACAGCGGACTCCCTGCGGTGTTTGTCGTGTCTGACAACAACCCGGCGTTTGCTCTGGAGGGATTTTTGTGCCACACGTTGTGGTTCAACCATGACTCAGCTGATCAGACCGGTTCTCCTGAACTCAAAGGAAACACTTAACTCACCCGTTAAACATCACTGAAGCGTTTACTTGTAAAATGCGGACGTCGTGAGCCACGCTGACAGGAAGTGTGATATTTAACGGTATGATATTTAAAAGTCAAATGAACCCATGTGTCACTTTTGTTTGGAAAACAAAAGTTAAAGGGAAAAAAAAAAAGGAAGTGGTGAGCAGTGTTTAGGATTTCCAGGCTTCTTGTGGCTCCACCTCTTTCCACATTCCTCTCTCGACTTTACAGGAAGCGAAACACCCAAAATTGGAGCCCTCCTGTCCTCATAAGATCAACTTAACAACAGCGGGACCTTTCACCTCCCGGACAGGATCCAGTCCGAGCAGAGAGAGGCCCACTCTGGACAACAACAAAAACAACAACCTAAAACGCTCACAGGCAAAGTATTCAAGGAATTTCTCAGAGATTTCACCATCTTGTGGAGGATAAAATTTCCTAAGAGGCATCTGGAGGCCGGACAAGGTGCTCATTCATGATACAGCTGCGTCCAGCGGAGGGCCTCTGATTGGAAAATCTGATGGAAACGCTCCAAGGCCCGAATAATTTTTGCTCCACAGGATAACTATGTCCTTCTGCCTAGAAGTTAAACTGAACCCGAGATGTGGAAGCGGTTGAGTTCACACACAAACACACACACAAAACCACACTAAACAGGCAGAATAAAGTGCTGCAAATCAAAACGCCCCATTGCAGGCCTGTCCACCTGAGTGCATTGGAATCAATCAATCAATCAATCATTTTTCGTGAGCTGTACACAAAAGGGCCTATTTTGTGTTCGTGACCACTTCTCCTTTGCAGAGATCCATCCACCTCACAGGTGGGATATCGAGATGCTGATTAGACTTCAGGATTTTTGCACACGTGTGTAAGTTAGATTGTGTCATTTGGATTGGGCTCGGCAAACTAGTCTCTCTTTGTTTACCTCCCGAAATAACAGTTTCTGTTCATTCTTCCAGGTTGTATACATTTGCTCAAACACGTACTCCAATGGTGGAAGCGGTTGAGTTCTCACCGGGAGCAGACATGGCGACGAGCTGGGTCAAACTTCTCCGGGCACAGCCACAAAATAAGGACACACTTCCCGGCTCTTTGTGGGAATCTGATGGCGAGAAAGGGGTTGAGATCAAGGGGTTAAATCAAAGATCAAGCCGCATGCCTCCATTTACCCTCACAGCACTAAAGTGTCCTTTTCACAAGCACAATAACAAGACAAGCCGGCTTTGTGTTTGATAAAGATCGTGAGGTGAAAGTCAGAAGTGTTGGTCAGCAAGAGGACCTGTTGTACTGGATGGAGCATGATTGATGGGGATAGAAGTGGGTGTGGCCTTGCGTGATGTAAGAAAGACAGGGGGGGGAATTAATTTTTCCACCACTTCCCTCTCGTTTCTGTCCTATTTCCTGCTTTATAGTGTTCCCCTTGCCCCCCTCAAATAGCAGCAAAAATAACTAAAGAAGTACAAGATCCATCACGTGAGGTCATTAGTCAACATCTGCCTGCTTCAAGAACACGCCTTTAGTGAGAGATGTATCAAACTCTTCTGATTTGTTTGCTTTACTTATCAAAAATGCTGAGGGAAAACACTCGGCTCTTACCTTAACGGGCCTCAGATCTTCAATCTGTCTCTGCTACAAAAGTGACACTTAAAAAAAAAAACAAATTATATAGATGTGGAGGGAAAAAACTATCCAGAAGGCCAAAGAGACGCGTTGGTGTTGTGTTCTTCCAAACCTGTTAGTCGAGGCTGTGTGATTCAGCCCCTCCCATCAGGTTTTTTTTTTTTTTTGGGGGTTATGTTTTCTCCTCCTACTTGTGACTCCTGCAGATCTTCCGGCTCTTCTGTCTCCAGCAGCTTCATCCAGCCACAGCCTTTAATAATAACACGCACGCGGGGTTGTCATGGAGGATGGGGGTGTTTAATCGATTCAGCACTGGCCTCACATCCTGCACGAGAAGGGACTGAACCATAAAAACAGCTTATCGGCGCGTGCAGCTTGCGAGGAGGGAGGGGTTTGTCGTCAGGGCGCGCTGCCGGAGCAACCGCTAGAGGGCGCAAGTGCAGCGGGAATTCTTGTCACATCCTTCAATGGCATGCAAAAAAAAAACATCTTTACTGCTTTTAGCACTGTGGAGCTGGAGGCACAACATGGACAGGTCGACAGAAAACGCAGGGAGAACATGCAAACTCTGCATAGAAAGACGTTCAAGTCCAGACTCGAACCAGGGATCCTATAAGGAGGCCAAAGGCGCCTCCATAACATTAATATTAGTGGCGGCTGGTGATACACTTCTTAAGTGGGGCTCAGCTTTGTTATTACATTTCAGCCAATTTGAGCTTAATTTAAATACCGTGAGTTTATAAACCACATTACAGCAATTTGGCCTATTTTATATTTAGAGGCCCCCGGTGATGAAACTGATATTGTACTTTTCAACAGCCAATGAACAGAGAGCACTTATTAAGACTCTTTTATTAACATACTTGTAAACAAATATAAGCAGAACCTTCATGGCTGGCTTTAGAGAAAGCATAAGGCCTATCAGGTATATTTTCAAACAATACATCAATCCATCTTTCAAAGCATTTTAGAACAGAAAAGAAATGCAAATGCAAAATAAAATGTGTGTTTTAAGCCCTTAGATTTTCAGTCATTAATAAATATCCAATCCAATCCAATCCACTTTATTTATATAGCACATTTTATAAACGAAGCATTTACAAAGTGCTTCACATACTGCACATAAAACTAAACAGTCCAACACTAAATAAGTATAAAACCATAAAATCAAAATAAAAACAGATGAAAAACTACAAACACATTAAGAAACTACAAATAAGAATAAAACAATTCAAAAGAATAAATAGAAATATAAAGACGCTTAAAAAGCAATAAAATAAATGAAAACAATAAATAAAACAATAAATAAAAGACACAGGGGACCACACGACTCACGCGGCGTTAAAAGCCTGAGAATAAAAGTGGGTTTTAAGATGTGATTTAAAACAGTCTAAAGTGAGTCTAAACATGAGCATGTCTAAATATTTATAAACATTAACAAACTTGGACACAAAAACATTCATGAACATTCATGGTATTTACCTTTTTTTTTTTATACAATTTATTATCATAGTTGTCTTCTCC